>NW_028181565.1:0-161621 GCF_963514085.1 Chelon labrosus
GAAAGCAAACGCATTGATAAGGCATGGTCCGAAGATGGCCTGTTCCCATTTTGGTGAAGATCAGATGAAATTTGTGACCTGTGAAAACGTTTTGATGTTTCTGATTAAATCCAATATGGCGGCCGAATCAATTACGATGACATCACAAGTTGACGTGGGTCGGCCTGAGGACGTCCAACAGTATTACCAGACACCATTAGTACATTTTAATTCCAAACACATCAACAGCTGCAGGCCAAAATGCATGGTTGCTACTTGCAGCGCCCCCTAGAGGTCAAAGGTCGCCAAAATTTCTTGAGCGTCCCCCTGATCGGGTCCTGAGTCCATGCATCGAGTTTGGCTTTGATACATGCAAGGGCTGCTGAGATATGAGCTCACTTCCTGTTAGGGGCTTCGCCGCAAATTTCGATTGGCTGTTACGGGAGAACGGTTATAGTTCCGAAGACAAAAAGTAATGCGTTAATGAAGCACGGTCCGTAGATGACGTGTGTGAAGTTTGGTGTCGATGGGACAAAATTTGTGACCCGTGAAAACTTTGAAGTGTTTTTGATCAAATCCAAAATGTCGGAAATTCCAATCGGGCGAAATTAACATCACAGGTATCGTCGATCTCGGCATGATCCAAGGAGTCCAACAGTACCAAGTTTTTGAATATCAGGCATACGGGTCAAAAGTTATAAGCAAAAACGCAATTTTGCTAATTACAGCGCCCCCTAGTGGCCGAATGACACCAAATTTTTATTGCGCACTTCTAACGGAGTGTCGAAGCGCGTGACCGAGTTTGGTCTTCGGAAGTCAAAGCGTCGCCGAGATATAAGAAAACTTCCTGTTTGGCGGCGTCGCCGGCGACTGCGATTGGCTAACGCGAAAAGTTGGCATGAACTGTCACTGGGGCAACCCACGGTATCTGCGGATATCGCAATTTCATTTCAAATAAAAACGCATCAAGAGATATGAGCAAAAACAATGTTTTGCTAATTATAGCGCCCCGTAGTGGAGAAATGACACCAGATTTTTATCGTGCACTTGGGACAGAGTCTGGAAGCGTGGTACCAAATTTGGTTTCATTGCACCAAAACCTTGCCGAGATATGAGCTCAAATGGAAAACGGCGCCTTCGCCGCCAATTTTGATTGGCTGTTACGGCCAAACGGTTTCGAATCTGAAGATTCCTTCTGATAACTTTTGTGCGCATTGGTCAGAAGACGGTCTGTGCCAATTTTCGTGAGAATCGGACAAAATTTGTGACCGCTGAAACTTTTTTCGTGTTTTTGATGAAATCCAAAATGGCGGAAAATCCATCATGACGGAAATTGACGCCATATGGTGCGTTGAACTCGGCTTGGTCCAAGGATGCCGAGGATACCTTGTTTTCAAAAATCGGACATACGGTTCAAAAGTTACATGCACAAATGTACTTCAAACTTTGACCCGTTGGTGGCGCTAGAGCGTGGTTAGTGCTTACATGAAACTCAGTCAAAGTAATGTTGAGACTGTCCTTAAGCTGTGTGCAAAATTTGACAACTTTTTACCATACGGTTCTATGGGCTGCCATAGACTCCCATGGCGGAATAATAATAATAATAGGGAAGAAAAGGTACAATCACAATAGGTGTCCTACGCAGCTTCGCTGCTTGGCCACCAATAATAATAATAATTAAAGCTGCAAGCAGCATTGAGGTGGCCAAGCAGGAAGTTCAGCAGTGCAGATTTGCCATGTAACTCAATGCAGTCGCATCAGACATAAAGCATTAAGCAGTCACAGCAGGTTTCAAGCCAAAAAACCCAGGATCGGTTGAGATATAAGGTCACTTCCTGTTTGGCGAATGCTTTTGCCAGTTGTTCCAGAAAGCAATGCATTGATAAGGCATGGTCCGAAGATGGCCTGTTCCAATTTTGGTGAAGATCAGATGAAATTTGTGACCTGTGAAAATGTTTTGATGTTTCTGATTAAATCCAATATGGCGGCCGAATCAATTACGATGACATCACAAGTTGACGTGGGTCGGCCTAAGGACGTCTAACAGTATTACCAGACACCATTAGTACATTTTAATTCCAAACACATCAACAGCTACAGGCCAAAATGCATGGTTGCTAATTGCAGCGCCCCCTAGAGGTCAAAGGTCGCCAAAATTTCTTGAGCGTTCCCCTGATCGGGTCCTGAGTCCATGCACCGAGTTTGGCTTTGATACACGCAAGGGCTGCTGAGATATGAGCTCACTTCCTGTTAGGGGCTTCGCCGCAAATTTCGATTGGCTGTTACGGGAGAACGGTTTTAGTTCCGAAGACAAAAAGTAATGCGTTAATGTAGCACGGTCCGTAGATGACGTGTGTGAAGTTTGGTGTCGATGGGACAAAATTTGTGACCCGTGAAAACTTTGAAGTGTTTTCGATAAAATCCAAAATGGCGGAAATTCCAATGGGGCGAAATTAACATCATAGGTATCTTCGATCTCGGCGTGATCCAAGGAGTCCAACGGTACCAAGTTTTTGAATATCAGGCATACGGGTCAAAAGTTATAAGGAAAAACGCAATTTTGCTAATTACATCGCCCCCTAGTGGCCGAATGACACCAAATTTTTATTGCGCACTTCTAACGGAGTGTCGAAGCGCGTGACCGAGTTTGGTCTTCGGAAGTCAAAGCGTCGCCGAGATATAAGAAAACTTCCTGTTTGGCGGCGTTGCCGGCGACTGCGATTGGCTAACACAAAAAGTTGGCATGAACTGTCACCGGGGCAACCCACGGTATGTGCGGATATCGCAATTTCATTTCAAATAAAAACGCATCAAGAGATATGAGCAAAAACAATGTTTTGCTAATTATAGCGCCCCCTAGTGGAGAAATGACACCAGATTTTTATCGTGCACTTGGGACACCATCTGGAAGCGTGCTACCAAATTTGGTTTCATTGCACCAAAACGTTGCCGAGATATGAGCTCAAATGGAAAACGGCGCCTTCGCCGCCAATTTTGATTGGCTGTTACGGCCAAACGGTTTCGAATCTGAAGATTCCTTCTGATAACTTTTGTGCGCATTGGTCAGAAGACGGTCTGTGCCAATTTTCGTGAGAATCGGACAAAATTTGTGACCGCTGAAACTTTTTTCGTGTTTTTGATGAAATCCAAAATGGCGGAAAATCCATCATGACGGAAATTGACGCCATATGGTGCGTTGAACTCGGCTTGGTCCAAGGATGCCGAGGATACCTTGTTTTCAAAAATCGGACATACGGTTCAAAAGTTACATGCACAAATGTACTTCAAACTTTGACCCGTTGGTGGCGCTAGAGCGTGGTTAGTGCTTACATGAAACTCAGTCAAAGTAATGTTGAGACTGTCCTTAAGCTGTGTGCAAAATTTGACAACTTTTTACCATACGGTTCTATGGGCTGCCATAGACTCCCATGGCGGAATAATAATAATAATAATAGGGAAGAAAACGTACAAACACAATAGGTGTCCTACGCAGCTTCGCTGCTTGGCCACCAATAATAGGGAAGAAAACGTAGAAACACAATAGGTGTCCTACGCAGCTTCGCTGCTTGGCCACCAATAATAGGGAAGAAAACGTAGAAACACAATAGGTGTCCTACGCAGCTTCGCTGCTTGGCCACCAATAATAATTAAAGCTGCAAGCAGCATTGAGGTGGCCAAGCAGAAAGTTCGGCAGTGCAGATTTGCCATGTAACTCAATGCAGTCGCATCAGACATAAAGCATTAAGCAGTCACAGCAGGTTTCAAGCCAAAAAAACAAGGATCGGTTGAGATATAAGGTCACTTCCTGTTTGGCGAATGCTTTTGCCAGTTGTTCCAGAAAGCAAATACATTGATAAGGCATGGTCCGAAGATGGCCTGTTCCAATTTTGGTGAAGATCAGATGAAATTTGTGACCTGTGAAAACGTTTTGATGTTTCTGATTAAATCCAATATGGCGGCCGAATCAATTACGATGACATCACAAGTTGACCTGGGTCGGCCTGAGGACGTCTAACAGTATTACCAGACACCATTAGTACATTTTAATACCAAACACATCAACAGCTACAGGCCAAAATGCATGGTTGCTACTTGCAGCGCCCCCTAGAGGTCAAAGGTCGCCGAAATTTCTTGAGCGTCCCCCTGATCGGGTCCTGAGTCCATGCACCGAGTTTGGCTTTGATACACGCAAGGGTTGCTGAGATATGAGCTCACTTCCTGTTAGGGGCTTCGCCGCAAATTTCAATTGGCTGTTACGGGAGAACGGTTATAGTTCCGAAGACAAAAAGTAATGCGTTAATGAAGCACGGTCCGTAGATGACGTGTGGGAAGTTTGGTGTCGATGGGACAAAATTTGTGACCCGTGAAAACTTTGAAGTGTTTTTGATCAAATCCAAAATGGCGGAAATTCCAATGGGGCGAAATTAACATCATAGGTATCGTCGATCTCGGCATGATCCAAGGAGTCCAACAGTACCAAGTTTTTGAATATCAGGCATACGGGTCAAAAGTTATAAGCAAAAACGCAATTTTGCTAATTACATCGCCCCCTAGTGGCCGAATGACACCAAATTTTTATTGCGCACTTCTAACGGAGTGTCGAAGCGCGTGACCGAGTTTGGTCTTCGGAAGTCAAAGCGTCGCCGAGATATAAGAAAACTTCCTGTTTGGCGGCGTTGCCGGCGACTGCGATTGGCTAACGCGAAAAGTTGGCATGAACTGTCACTGGGGCAACCCACGGTATCTGCGGATATCGCAATTTCATTTCAAATAAAAACGCATCAAGAGATATGAGCAAAAACAATGTTTTGCTAATTATAGCGCCCCCTAGTGGAGAAATGACACCAGATTTTTATCGTGCACTTGGGACAGAGTCTGGAAGCGTGGTACCAAATTTGGTTTCATTGCACCAAAACGTTGCCGAGATATGAGCTCAAATGGAAAACGGCGCCTTCGCCGCCAATTTTGATTGGCTGTTACGGCCAAACGGTTTCGAATCTGAAGATTCCTTCTGATAACTTTTGTGCGCATTGGTCAGAAGACGGTCTGTGCCAATTTTCGTTAGAATCGGACAAAATTTGTGACCGCTGAAACTTTTTTCGTGTTTTTGATGAAATCCAAAATGGCGGAAAATCCATCATGACGGAAATTGACGCCATATGGTGCGTTGAACTCGGCTTGGTCCAAGGATGCCGAGGATACCTTGTTTTCAAAAATCGGACATACGGTTCAAAAGTTACATGCACAAATGTACTTCAAACTTTGACCCGTTGGTGGCGCTAGAGCGTGGTTAGTGCTTACATGAAACTCAGTCAAAGTAAAGTTGAGACTGTCCTTAAGCTGTGTGCAAAATTTCACAACTTTTTACCATACGGTTCTATGGGCTGCCATAGACTCCCATGGCGGAATAATAATAATAATTAAAGCTGCAAGCAGCATTGAGGTGGCCAAGCAGAACGTTCAGCAGTGCAGATTTGTCACGTAACTCAATGCAGTCGCATCAGACATAAAGCATTAAGCAGTCACAGCAGGTTTCGAGCCAAAAAAGCCAGGATCGGTTGAGATATAAGTTCACTTCCTGTTTGGCGAATGCTTTTGCCAATTGCTCCAGAAAGCAATGCATCGATAAGGCATGGTCCGAAGATGGCCTGTTCCAATTTTGGTGAAGATCAGATGAAATTTGTGACCTGTGAAAACGTTTTGATGTTTCTGATTAAATCCAATATGGCGGCCGAATCAATTACGATGACATCACAAGTTGACCTGGGTCGGCCTGAGGACGTCTAACAGTATTACCAGACACCATTAGTACATTTTAATTCCAAACACATCAACAGCTGCAAGCCAAAATGCATGGTTGCTAATTGCAGCGCCCCCTAGAGGTCAAAGGTCGCCAAAATTTCTTGAGCGTCCCCCTGATCGGGTTCTGAGTCCATGCACCGAGTTTGGCTTTGATAAACGGAAGGGCTGCTGAGATATGAGCTCACTTCCTGTTAGGGGCTTCGCCGCAAATTTCGATTGGCTGTTACGGGAGAACGGTTTTAGTTCCGAAGACAAAAAGTAACGCGTTAATGAAGCACGGTCCGTAGATGACGTGTGTGAAGTTTGGTGTCGATGGGACAAAATTTGTGACCCGTGAAAACTTTTAAGTGTTTTCGATAAAATCCGAAATGGCGGAAAATCCTATGGGGCGAAATTAACAACATAGGTATCGACGATCTCGGCATGATCCAAGGAGTCCAACGGTACCAAGTTTTTGAATATCAGGCATACGGGTCAAAAGTTATAAGCAAAAACGCAATTTTGCTAATGACATCGCCCCCTAGTGGCCGAATGACACCAAATTTTTATTGCGCACTTCTAAGGGGGTGTCGAAGCGTGTGACCGAGTTTGGTCTTCGGAAGTCAAAGCGTCACCGAGATATGAGAAAACTTCCTGTTTGGCGGCGTCGCCGCCGACTGCGATTGGCTAACGCGAAAAGTTGGCATGAACTGTCACTGGGGCAACCCACGGTATGTGCGGATATCGCAATTTCATTTCAAATAAAAACGCATCAAGAGATATGAGCAAAAACAATGTTTTGCTAATTATAGCGCCCCCTAGTGGAGAAATGACACCAGATTGTTATCGTGCACTTGGGACAGAGTCTGGAAGCGTGGTACCAAATTTGGTTTCATTGCACCAAAACGTTGCCGAGATAAGAGCTCAAATGGAAAACGGCGCCTTCGCCGCCAATTTTGATTGGCTGTTACGGCCAAACGGTTTCGAATCTGAAGATTCCTTCTGATAACTTTTGTGCGCATTGGTCAGAAGACGGTCTGTGCCAATTTTCGTGAGAATCGGACAAAATTTGTGACCGCTGAAACTTTTTTCGTGTTTTTGATGAAATCCAAAATGGCGGAAAATCCATCATGACGGAAATTGACGCCATATGGTGCGTTGAACTCGGCTTGGTCCAAGGATGCCGAGGATACCTTGTTTTCAAAAATCGGACATACGGTTCAAAAGTTACATGCACAAATGTACTTCAAACTTTGACCCGTTGGTGGCGCTAGAGCGTGGTTAGTGCTTACATGAAACTCAGTCAAAGTAATGTTGAGACTGTCCTTAAGCTGTGTGCAAAATTTGACAACTTTTTACCATACGGTTCTATGGGCTGCCATAGACTCCCATGGCGGAATAATAATAATAATAATAGGGAAGAAAACGTACAAACACAATAGGTGTCCTACGCAGCTTCGCTGCTTGGCCACCAATTAAAGCTGCAAGCAGCATTGAGGTGGCCAAGCAGGAAGTTCGGCAGCGCAGATTTGCCATGTAACTCAATGCAGTCGCATCAGACATAAAGCATTAAGCAGTCACAGCAGGTTTCGAGCCAAAAAAGCCAGGATCCTGTTTGGCGAATGCTTTTGCCAGTTGTTCCAGAAAGCAAATACATCGATAAGGCATGGTCCGAAGATGGCCTGTTCCAATTTTGGTGAAGATCAGATGAAATTTGTGACCTGTGAAAATGTTTTGATGTTTCTGATTAAATCCAATATGGCGGCCGAATCAATTACGATGACATCACAAGTTGACGTGGGTCGGCCTAATGACGTCTAACAGTATAACCAGACACCATTAGTACATTTTAATTCCAAAGACATCAACAGCTACAGGCCAAAATGCATGGTTGCTAATTGCAGCGCCCCCTAGAGGTCATAGGTCGCCAAAATTTATTGAGCGTTCCCCTGATCGGGTCCTGAGTCCATGTACCGAGTTTGGCTTTGATACACGCAAGGGCTGCTGAGATATGAGCTCACTTCCTGTTAGGGGCTTCGCCGCAAATTTCGATTGGCTGTTACGGGAGAACGGTTTTAGTTCCGAAGACAAAAAGTAACGCATTAATGAAGCACGGTCCGTAGATGACGTGTGTGAAGTTTGGTGTCGATCGGACAAAAGTTGTGACCCGTGAAAACTTTGAAGTGTTTTCGATAAAATCCAAAATGGCGGAAATTCCAATGGGGCGAAATTAACATCATAGGTATCGTTGATCTCGGCATGATCCAAGGAGTCCAACAGTACCAAGTTTTTGAATATCAGGCATACGGGTCAAAAGTTATAAGCGAAAACGCAATTTTGCTAATTACATCGCCCCCTAGTGGCCGAATGACACCAAATTTTCATTGCGCACTTCTAGGGGAGTGTCGAAGCGTGTGACCGAGTTTGGTCTTCGGAAGTCAAAGCGTCGCCGAGATATAAGAAAATTTCCTGTTTGGCGGCGTTGCCGCCGACTGCGATTGGCTAACGCGAAAAGTCGGCATGAACTGTCACTGGGGCAACCCACGGTATCTGTGGATATCGCAATTTCATTTCAAATAAAAACGCATCAAGAGATATGAGCAAAAACAATGTTTTGCTAATTATAGCGCCCCCTAGTGGAGAAATGACACCAGATTTTTATCGTGCCCTTGGGACAGAGTCTGGAAGCGTGGTACCAAATTTGGTTTCATTGCACCAAAACGTTGCCGAGATATGAGCTCAAATGGAAAACGGCGCCTTTGCCGCCAATTTTGATTGGCTGTTACGGCCAAACGGTTTCGAATCTGAAGATTCCTTTTGATAACTTTTGTGCGCATTGGTCAGAAGACGGTGTGTGCCAATTTTCGTGAGAATCGGACAAAATTTGTGACCGCTGAAACTTTTTTCGTGTTTTTGATGAAATCCAAAATGGCGGAAAATCCATCATGACGGAAATTGACGCCATATGGTGCGTTGAACTCGGCTTGGTCCAAGGATGCCGAGGATACCTTGTTTTCAAAAATCGGACATAAGGTTCAAAAGTTACATGCACAAATGTACTTCAAAGTTTGACCCGTTGGTGGCGCTAGAGCGTGGTTAGTGCTTACATGAAACTCAGTCAAAGTAATGTTGAGACTGTCCTTAAGCTGTGTGCAAAATTTCACAACTTTTTACCATACGGTTCTATGGGCTGCCATAGACTCCCATGGCGGAATAATAATAATAATAGGGAAGAAAAGGTACAATCACAATAGGTGTCCTACGCAGCTTCGCTGCTTGGCCACCAATAATAGGGAAGAAAACGTACAATCACAATAGGTGTCCTACGCAGCTTCGCTGCTTGGCCACCAATAATAATAATAATTAAAGCTGCAAGCAGCATTGAGGTGGCCAAGCAGGAAGTTCGGCAGCGCAGATTTGCCATGTAACTCAATGCAGTCGCATCAGACATAAAGCATTAAGCAGTCACAGCAGGTTTCGAGCCAAAAAAGCCAGGATCCTGTTTGGCGAATGCTTTTGCCAGTTGTTCCAGAAAGCAAATACATCGATAAGGCATGGTCCGAAGATGGCCTGTTCCAATTTTGGTGAAGATCAGATGAAATTTGTGACCTGTGAAAATGTTTTGATGTTTCTGATTAAATCCAATATGGCGGCCGAATCAATTACGATGACATCACAAGTTGACGTGGGTCGGCCTAATGACGTCTAACAGTATAACCAGACACCATTAGTACATTTTAATTCCAAAGACATCAACAGCTACAGGCCAAAATGCATGGTTGCTAATTGCAGCGCCCCCTAGAGGTCATAGGTCGCCAAAATTTATTGAGCGTTCCCCTGATCGGGTCCTGAGTCCATGTACCGAGTTTGGCTTTGATACACGCAAGGGCTGCTGAGATATGAGCTCACTTCCTGTTAGGGGCTTCGCCGCAAATTTCGATTGGCTGTTACGGGAGAACGGTTTTAGTTCCGAAGACAAAAAGTAACGCATTAATGAAGCACGGTCCGTAGATGACGTGTGTGAAGTTTGGTGTCGATCGGACAAAAGTTGTGACCCGTGAAAACTTTGAAGTGTTTTCGATAAAATCCAAAATGGCGGAAATTCCAATGGGGCGAAATTAACATCATAGGTATCGTCGATCTCGGCATGATCCAAGGAGTCCAACAGTACCAAGTTTTTGAATATCAGGCATACGGGTCAAAAGTTATAAGCGAAAACGCAATTTTGCTAATTACATCGCCCCCTAGTGGCCGAATGACACCAAATTTTCATTGCGCACTTCTAGGGGAGTGTCGAAGCGTGTGACCGAGTTTGGTCTTCGGAAGTCAAAGCGTCGCCGAGATATAAGAAAACTTCCTGTTTGGCGGCGTTGCCGCCGACTGCGATTGGCTAACGCGAAAAGTCGGCATGAACTGTCACTGGGGCAACCCACGGTATCTGTGGATATCGTAATTTCATTTCAAATAAAAACGCATCAAGAGATATGAGCAAAAACAATGTTTTGCTAATTATAGCGCCCCCTAGTGGAGAAATGACACCAGATTTTTATCGTGCACTTGGGACAGAGTCTGGAAGCGTGGTACCAAATTTGGTTTCATTGCACCAAAACGTTGCCGAGATATGAGCTCAAATGGAAAACGGCGCCTTCGCCGCCAATTTTGATTGGCTGTTACGGCCAAACGGTTTCGAATCTGAAGATGACTTCTGATAACTTTTGTGCGCATTGGTCAGAAGACGGTGTGTGCCAATTTTCGTGAGAATCGGACAAAATTTGTGACCGCTGAAACTTTTTTCGTGTTTTTGATGAAATCCAAAATGGCGGAAAATCCATCATGGCCGAAATTGACGCCATATGGTGCGTTGAACCCGGCGTGGTCCAAGGATGCCGAGGATACCTTGTTTTCAAAAATCGGACATACGGTTCAAAAGTTACATGCACAAATGTACTTCAAACTTTGACCCGTTGGTGGCGCTAGAGCGTGGTTAGTGCTTACATGAAACTCAGTCAATGTAAAGTTGAGACTGTCCTTAAGCTGTGTGCAAAATTTGACAACTTTTTACCATACGGTTCTATGGGCTGCCATAGACTCCCATGGCGGAAAAATAATAATAATAATAATAATAATAATAATAATAATTAAAGCTGCAAGCAGCATTGAGGTGGCCAAGCAGGAAGTTCGGCAGCGCAGATTTGCCATGTAACTCAATGCAGTCGCATCAGACATAAAGCATTAAGCAGTCACAGCAGGTTTCGAGCCAAAAAAGCCAGGATCCTGTTTGGCGAATGCTTTTGCCAGTTGTTCCAGAAAGCAAATACATTGATAAGGCATGGTCCGAAGATGGCCTGTTCCAATTTTGGTGAAGATCAGATGAAATTTGTGACCTGTGAAAACGTTTTGATGTTTCTGATTAAATCCAATATGGCGGCCGAATCAATTACGATGACATCACAAGTTGACCTGGGTCGGCCTAAGGACGTCTAACAGCATTACCAGACACCATTAGTACATTTGAATTCCAAACACATCAACAGCTGCAGGCCAAAATGCATGGTTGCTAATTGCATCGCCCCCTAGAGGTCAAAGGTCGCCAAAATTTCTTGAGCGTCCCCCTGATCGGGTCCTGAGTCCATGCACCGAGTTTGGCTTTGATACACGCAAGGGCTGATGAGATATGAGCTCACTTCCTGTTAGGGGCTTCGCCGCAAATTTCGATTGGCTGTTACGGGAGAACGGTTTTAGTTCCGAAGACAAAAAGTAACGCGTTAATGAAGCACGGTCCGTAGATGACGTGTGTGAAGTTTGGTGTCGATCGGACAAAAGTTGTGACCCGTGAAAACTTTGAAGTGTTTTCGATTAAATCCAAAATGGCGGAAATTCCAATGGGGCGAAATTAACATCATAGGTATCGTCGATCTCGGCATGATCCAAGGAGTCCAACAGTACCAAGTTTTTGAATATCAGGCATACGGGTCAAAAGTTATAAGCAAAAACGCAATTTTGCTAATTACATCGCCCCCTAGTGGCCGAATGACACCAAATTTTTATTGCGCACTTCTAACGGAGTGTCGAAGCGCGTGACCGAGTTTGGTCTTCGGAAGTCAAAGCGTCGCCGAGATATAAGAAAACTTCCTGTTTGGCGGCGTTGCCGGCGACTGCGATTGGCTAACGCGAAAAGTTGGCATGAACTGTCACTGGGGCAACCCACGGTATCTGCGGATATCGCAATTTCATTTCAAATAAAAACGCATCAAGAGATATGAGCAAAAACAATGTTTTGCTAATTATAGCGCCCCCTAGTGGAGAATTGACACCAGATTTTTATCGTGCACTTGGGACAGAGTCTGGAAGCGTGGTACCGAATTTGGTTTCATTGCACCAAAACGTTGCCGAGATATGAGCTCAAATGGAAAACGGCGCCTTCGCCGCCAATTTTGATTGGCTGTTACGGCCAAACGGTTTCGAATCTGAAGATTCCTTCTGATAACTTTTGTGCGCATTGGTCAGAAGACGGTCTGTGCCAATTTTCGTGAGAATCGGACAAAATTTGTGACCGCTGAAACTTTTTTCGTGTTTTTGATGAAATCCAAAATGGCGGAAAATCCATCATGACGGAAATTGACGCCATATGGTGCGTTGAACTCGGCTTGGTCCAAGGATGCCGAGGATACCTTGTTTTCAAAAATCGGACATACGGTTCAAAAGTTACATGCACAAATGTACTTCAAACTTTGACCCGTTGGTGGCGCTAGAGCGTGGTTAGTGCTTACATGAAACTCAGTCAAAGTAAAGTTGAGACTGTCCTTAAGCTGTGTGCAAAATTTGACAACTTTTTACCATACGGTTCTATGGGCTGCCATAGACTCCCATGGCGGAATAATAATAATAACTAGAAAATTCCCGCGGAAATTTTTGAAGTGCCGAGTGGGCTGTTGCCGGGGTTGTGTATTGAAAAAGCACACCTCAAATAGTAATTTTTAACATGTATATTTACACACATGAGCCACTAATTCTACCATTAGCCACAATTGTTAGCAATTAGCATGTCTTTACATGCAGTCAAGCATTAGCTGCTAATGTTAGCAATTAGCATGTCTTTACGACCATGAGCAGCTAGCACGCTGGCTGCTCTTGGTAGTAAAGCATTAGCCACTAATGTTAGCAATTAGCATGTCTTTACTAAGTAGCATGTCTTTACTACCATGAGCAGCAGCTATAACAAAAAGCACAACTCAAATAGTCATTTAAGGCCTGGTTCCTACTGACTGGATGGGTGTGAGTTTGATGTCATGCAGGGTACAACAAACCAAACAGGATGAGGAGGATGCAGTAGGTCTGGCTGAGAGACAGAGAGACACTGATAAGGGTCGTCCCTTATGCTTCGCCTTCTACAAACTGAAGGGCAGGTACAGGCAGCAGACCCCTCCCAGCTCCACCTGAAAGCCAGCATCAAATAAGGAAGAGAGCGGGACGGATCGTCACACCCCCACCTTTAAGAGGGCTGTCCTCACTAGGATCCCCAGACAAAGAACGAGCAAATCGTAATAATTGATCGTTAATCATAATAATTTTAACAATAAAACTCATTACTCCTGCCTGAGCAATAGTTGAACAGTTTACGGCACAGTCTTACAGTTAGAAAAACATCAATATTAAACTTAACACATCCAGGCTGTAACAAGGAATCAGCGATGAAGTGAAGACCTTCAAATTGTCCTGTGAGTCCAGCTCTTTGTCTCACGTTGGACATCACTGCAGTCTGTCTGGATCAGCTGGAGGAATACTATATGCAGACAAATAGACCTGTCAAATAATGTTATGTAACATACTTAATATAACTCTTATGAGTGTCCAACAGCTCATTATTTATTTAATTAAAAACATCATATATTAAATTACTCCAATTATATATATATACTGTCATTAATGTTGTTGCAAGCCATAAATGTTTCCTACTTTATGTGGTGGAATAATATATTTTTCAGTTTGACACAGTTTCATTTAAAAATATCTTCCCTTTAAATTGTAAAACTTCAACATTATTACTGTGATAAGCTCCCGCGAGCAACGCGGCGAATTAGCCGGCGGCTAACCCCACTAGCCTCCGCGTTAGCTCACGGCTAACTGCCGCGGCTAATTCGTGTTTAACTCCCGCGGGTCCGCGGTTAAATCCCGGTTAGCTAGCGGTTAGCTAGCGGTTAGCTCGAGGCTAACTCCGCGGTTGAGTCCGCGGCGTTAAGGTAGCGGCTAGCTAGCTCCGTTAGCTCCGCTAGCTCGCTAACATACATGCGCTATGCTGGACGGCTAGTCGTTAGCGTCTGTTAGCAGTTTAGCTATTCACTGACCTAATAAGATGAAGGAAACGGGTCAGGGATGTTGTGTCAGGAGTTTCAGCAAAGCAGCCAGATATAATTTGTGTTTAAAATAAAGGAAAAGGTCAAACATGACTGAGAAGTTGTCATTCAGTCAATGAGAAGAGCTATAGCTAAGAGGCCCAGCAGATGTGTGACAGCACCAAGGGAGACAGGGATGGTTTGGGGGGTTTTAATGTTTTGGCAGATCCTGTTTTCCACTGGGAGCTTAAATAGTGGCTAGCGCTGACGCGCTAGCTGCTCTGCTTTCTCTGTCTGTCATTTTACACACGCATGTTCAAATTAAGTGCTAAGAACTACTAAAATGGCTGCCTAATGTTAGCATTAGGTTAATGCATGTCTTTAATTTTTAGTGGCAAGAAATTAGTGGCTAGCTATTCGCTAACATGCTAATGGTGCCACTAATGCTACCACCAATTTCTACCACTAAAAATTAGCATTAGCCGCTAATGGTAGCAATTAACATGACCCGCTAGCCACTAATTTTAACATTGGTTTAGTGTTAGCATGTCTTTTAAGCCACTAAAAATTAAATACATGCTAATTGCTAACATGCTAATTGCTAATATGCTATTCGCTAACATGCTAATGCTGCCACTAATGCTACCACCAATTTCTTGCCACTAAAAAGTAGCATTAGCCGCTAATGTTAGCAATTAACATGACGCGCTAGCCAATGACAGACAGACACCTGTCATTGTTCAACTTAGGTGCCAAAAGCCAAAATGGCTGCCCCACATACCAGTTACTTATGTCAGTTGGAAGTTTCCCGCCTCTTTCTGTGGAGACCCTCCTCTTCTGCTGCGTGTGAGCGTGTGTATGCCCGTTGGGGCCTTGTTGTCACGGTTACCAGTTTGAATTTCAGTTAGAAGATGGCTAGAGGGAGAGAAAATGCTGAAACGAACCTCCTCGAACAGGAAGGCCTTGTGGCCAAACCGTGTTTCCAATCATTGAACCGACTTCACTTTGGGCATCTTGAGTCTTTCCTGAACGTCTAGATATGCAGTTTTTGGGCAAAATGAAGAAATGTGAGCTATAAAGAGCGATTCAAAGAAAGGATTGCTTCTGCTTTGCTCCAGAAATTTAACATGGCAGTCTATGAAGCTGTGGATGGGAGTTGCTGGCGCATCTTTGCGTCTCACGCCAAAACTATAAGACTTTACAGCTTTAGCAGACGAATTTGAGCGAGAAGACACATTTTCCTACGTTTCTATGTATAAATTATATCTGAGGTGTGAAATTTGTGGCCACGGGAGCAGTTTCTGTTTTATTTTTTGCCTAATTTTCTTCTCTCCTCCTCACTCTAGCTGATGATGTCATCCACTCTGGCACAAACATTCCGCGCAATACACACCCATTATAAACCCTGAAATTTGAGTAAAAACCTACACAACTCTGAGGCTTCATAGTTTAAAAACGGTAAAAGGAGTCGATAAGTGAAGTGAATCGCTGAAGAGAAGGCAAGAGTACCTACGTTTTAAAATTTAAATGGAGTCTCTCGGTGAAAGTATGCCAGAGCAGTTGATTGTTGAAAATGTCTGTTGATTTATTTTTTTTTTCGGGCTTCTCCATTCATTTCAATGGGAAATTTTCTGCGGTTTTTCGCGAATAAATTCGCGAAAAACTCGTCAATCCCTTATAAAAGTAATAGCACGGGATTCGGGATCAAAACACACGTTTTGATATATCATGTGTTGGGGTCCTCTCGCCGGTTCGGGCCGCATTAATCGGCGAAAAAGGGCGGAAAATGAATAATAATAATAAAACTGCAAAGAAACACGCAGAAGATTAATAGTGCCTCGTGCCTATGGCACGAGGCACTACTCCCAGAGCTTGCTAGCTCTGGGAGTAGTGCCTCGGGTCATAGGCACTCGGCACTAATTAAAGCTGCAAGCAGCATTGAGGTGGCCAAGCAGAAAGTTCAGCAGTGCAGATTTGCCATGTAACTCAATGCAGTCGCATCAGACATAAAGCATTAAGCAGTCACAGCAGGTTTCAAGCCAAAAAACCCAGGATCGGTTGAGATATAAGGTCACTTCCTGTTTGGCGAATGCTTTTGCCAATTGTTCCAGAAAGCAAATACATTGATAAGGCATGGTCCGAAGATGGCCTGTTCCAATTTTGGTGAAGATCAGATGAAATTTGTGACCTGTGAAAATGTTTTGATGTTTCTGATTAAATCCAATATGGCGGCCGAATCAATTACGATGACATCACAAGTTGACGTGGGTCGGCCTGAGGACGTCTAACAGTATTACCAGACACCATTAGTACATTTTAATTCCAAACACATCAACAGCTACAGGCCAAAATGCATGGTTGCTAATTGCAGCGCCCCCTAGAGGTCAAAGGTCGCCAAAATTTCTTGAGCGTCCCCCTGATCGGGTCCTGAGTCCATGCACCGAGTTTGGCTTTGATACATGCAAGGGCTGCTGAGATATGAGCTCACTTCCTGTTAGGGGCTTCGCCGCAAATTTCGATTGGCTGTTACGGGAGAACGGTTTTAGTTCCGAAGACAAAAAGTAATGCATTAATGAAGCACGGTCCGTAGATGACGTGTGTGAAGTTTGGTGTCGATCGGACAAAAGTTGTGACCCGTGAAAACTTTTAAGTGTTTTTGATTAAATCCAAAATGGCGGAAATTCCAATGGGGCGAAATTAACATCATAGGTATCGTTGATCTCGGCATGATCCAAGGAGTCCAACAGTACCAAGTTTTTGAATATCAGGCATACGGGTCAAAAGTTATAAGCAAAAACGCAATTTTGCTAATTACATCGCCCCCTAGTGGCCGAATGACACCAAATTTTTATTGCGCACTTCTGAGGGAGTGTCGAAGCCCGTGACCAAGTTTGGTCTTCGGAAGTCAAAGCGTCACCGAGATATAAGAAAACTTCCTGTTTGACGGCGTTGCCGCCGACTGCGATTGGCTAACGCGAAAAGTTGGCATGAACTGTCACTGGGGCAACCCACGGTATGTGCGGATATCACAATTTCATTTCAAATAAAAACGCATCAAGAGATATGAGCAAAAACAATGTTTTGCTAATTATAGCGCCCCCTAGTGGCAACAGGACACCAGATTTTTGCCGTGCACTCGGGACAGTATCTGGAAGCGTGGTACCAAATTTGGTTTCATTGCACCGAAGCGTTGCCGAGGTACGAGCTGAAATGGAAAACGGCGCCTTCGCCGCAAATTTCGGTTGGCTGTTACGGGCGAGCGGTTAAAGTTCTGAAGACAAAAAGTAATGCGTTAATGAAGCATGGTCTGTTGATGATGTGTTTGAAGTTTGGTGTCGATCGGACAAAATTTGTGACCCGTGAAAACTTTTAAAAGTTTTTGATGAAATCCAAAATGGCGGAAAATCCATCATGGCGGAAATTGACGCCATATGGTGCATTGAACCCGGCGTGGTCCAAGGATGCCGAGGATACCTTGTTTTCAAAAATCGGACATACGGTTCAAAAGTTACATGCACAAATGTACTTCAAACTTTGACCCGTTGGTGGCGCTAGAGCGTGGTTAGTGCTTACATGAAACTCTGTCAAAGTAATGTTGAGACTGTCCTTAAGCTGTGTGCAAAATTTCACAACTTTTTACCATACGGTTCTATGGGCTGCCATAGACTCCCATGGCGGAATAATAATAATAATAGGGAAGAAAACGTACAAACACAATAGGTGTCCTACGCAGCTTCGCTGCTTGGCCACCAATAATAGGGAAGAAAACGTACAATCACAATAGGTGTCCTACGCAGCTTCGCTGCTTGGCCACCAATAATAATAGGGAAGAAAACGTAGAAACACAATAGGTGTCCTACGCAGCTTCGCTGCTTGGCCACCAATAATAATAATAATAATAATAATAGGGAAGAAAACGTAGAAACACAATAGGTGTCCTACGCAGCTTCGCTGCTTGGCCACCAATAACTAGAAAATTCCCGCAGGAAATTTTGAGAGTGCCGAGTGGGCTGTTGCCGGGGTTCTGTATTGAAAAAGCACACCTCAAATAGCCACAAATGTTAGCAATTAGCATGTCTTTACATGCAGTCAAGCATTAGCCGCTAATGTTAGCAATTAGCATGTCTTTACTACCACGAGCGGCTAGCACGCTAGCTACTCATGGCAGTAAAGCATTAACCACAAATGTTAGCAATTAGAATGTCTTTACTACCATGAGCAGCTAGCACGCTGGCTGCTCTTGGTAGTAAAGCATTAGCCACTAATGTTAGCAATTAGCATGTCTTTACTAAGTAGCATGTCTTTACTACCATGAGCAGCAGCTATAACAAAAAGCACAACTCAAATAGTCATTTAAGGCCTGGTTCCTACTGACTGGATGGGTGTGAGTTTGATGTCATGCAGGGTACAACAAACCAAACAGGATGAGGAGGATGCAGTAGGCCTGGCTGAGAGAGAGAGACACTGAGAAGGGTCGTCCTTTATGCCCTTCTACAAACTGAAGGGCAGGTACAGGCAGCAGACCCCTCCCAGCTCCACCTGAAAGCCAGCATCAAATAAGGAAGAGAGTGGGAGGGATCGTCACACCCCCACCTTTAAGAGGGCTGTCCTCACTAGGATCCCCAGACAAAGAACGAGCAAATCGTAATAATTGATCGTTAATCATAATAATTTTAACAATAAAACTCATTACTCCTACCTGAGCAATAGTTTAACAGTTTACGGCACAGTCTTACAGTTAGAAAAACGTCAATATTAAACTTAACACATCCAGGCTGTAACAAGGAATCAGCGATGAAGTGAAGACCTTCAAACTGTCCTGTTAGTCCAGCTCTTTGTCTCATGTTGGACGTCACTGCAGTCTGTCTGGATCAGCTGGAGGAAAACTATACGCAGACAAATAGACATGTCAAATAATGTTATGTAACATACTGAATATAACTCTTATGAGTGTTCAACAGCTCATTATTTATTTAATTAAAAATATCATATAATATTAAATTACTCCAATTATTTATATATACTGTCATTAATGTTGTTACAAGCCATAAACGTTTCCTACTTTATGTTGTGGAATAATATATTTTTCAGTTTGACACAGTTTTAGTGGCTAACCCCACTAGCCTCCGCGTTAGCTCGCGGCTAACTCCCGCGGCTAACTCGCGGTTAAGTCCCGCGGGTCCGCGGTTAAATCCCGGTTAGCTCGCGGTTAAGTCCCGGTTAGCTCGCGGTTAAATCCCGGTTAGCTTGCGGTTAGCTCGAGGCTAGCTCGCGGTTAGCTCGAGGCTACATCATACATGAGCTGTGCTGGAAGGTTAGCCTAAGGCTAAAACATTGGGCGGCTAGTAGTTAACTTCTATTAACAGTTCAGCTATGTTGGGCACAAACACTTAACATATAAATAATTCTAGAAACTCACTTACCTAATAAAGTGATAGCACCAACAGAGGAGGGAGAGAGAGAGAGAGGGAAGGAGGGAGAGGGAGAGGGAGAGGGGGGGGGGGTCATGGAGTGTTCTGTCTCCCCATTGTAACAGTCTGAGAGTCCCTAATGTTTTGTCAGTCTGTGTCTGTAATGCTATAGTGGGAGGGGAGGTGGGGGGGTTGGAGTGGGGGGGTCATAGTGTCAGGTTCTGGCTCCCTACTATAGTCCTGTAATGGGTTTAGGGGGTCATAATGTTTTGGCAGTCTGTGTCTGTAATGCTTATAATGGAGTGGAGGGGGGGGGGGGGTCATAGTGTCAGATTCTGGCTCCCTACTATAGTCCTGTAATGGGTTGAGGGGTCATAATGTTTTGGCAGTCTGTGTCTGTAATGCTATAGTGGAAGGGGGGGTGGGGGGGGGTTGGAGTGGGGGGGTCATAATGTCAGGTTCTGGCCCCCTACAGTACTGCAGTAATGGTTTGAGGGGGTTTTAATGTTTTGGCAGATCCTGTTATCCACTCAGAGCTCTTTTCCCGCCACTCGGGTCTGGTTGTCATGGCTACCAGGGTCAACTGCTCCTGTCAGAATGTCAGTTGGAAGACGGGGAGAGAGAGAGAAAATGCTGAAAAAACGCCTCGAACAGGAAGGACTTGTGGCCAAACCGTATTTCCAATCATTGAACCGACTTAACTTTGGGCATCTTGAGGCTTTCCTGAACGTCTACATGTGCAATTTGTGGGTAAAATGAAGAAATGTGACCTATTTAAAGCGATTCAAAAAAGGTTACTTCTGCTTTCCTCCAGAAATTTCCCTGCCTTTTTAACATGGCAGTCTATGGAGCTGTGGATGGGTGTTGCTGGCGCATCTTTGTGTCTGACGCCAAAACTATAAGACTTACAGCTTTAGCAGACGAATATGAGTGAGAAGACAAATTTTCCTACGTTTCTATGGATAAATTATGTCTGTCGTGTGAAATTTGTGGCCATGGGAGCAGTTTCTGTACAGTTTTTTGCCTAATTTTCTTCTCTCCTCCTCACTCTAGCTGATGATGTCATCCACTCTAGCACAAACATTCCGCGCAATACACACCCATTATAAACCCTGAAATTTGAGTAAAAACCTACACAACTCTGAGGCTTCATAGTTTAAAAACGGTAAAAGTTGTCGATAAGTGAAGTGAATCTCTGAAGAGAAGGCAAGAGTACCTACGTTTTAAAGTTTAAATGAAGTCTCTCGGTTAAAGTATGCCAGAGCAGTTCATTGTTGAAAATGTCTGTTGTTTTTTTTTTGTTTTCGGGCTTCTCCATTCATTTCAATGGGAAATTTATCGCGGTTTTTCGCGAATAAATTCGCGAAAAACTCGTCAATCCCTTATAAAAGTAATAGCACGGGATTCGGGATCAAAACACACGTTTTGATATATCATGTGTTGGGGTCCTCTCGCCGGTTCGGGCCGCATTAATCGGCGAAAAAGGGCGGAAAATGAATAATAAGTAAAAACTAGAAAATTCCCGCGGAAATTTTTGAAGTGCCGAGTGGGCTGTTGCCGGGGTTGTGTATTGAAAAAGCACACCTCAAATAGTAATTTTTAACATGTATATTTACACACATGAGCCACTAATTCTACCATTAGCCACAATTGTTAGCAATTAGCATGTCTTTACGACCATGAGCAGCTAGCACGCTGGCCGCTCTTGGTAGTAAAGCATTAGCCACTAATGTTAGCAATTAGCATGTCTTTACTAAGTAGCATGTCTTTACTACCATGAGCAGCAGCTATAACAAAAAGCACAACTCAAATAGTCATTTAAGGCCTGGTTCCTACTGACAGGAGGGGTGTGAGTTTGATGTCATGCAGGGTACAACAAACCAAACAGGATGAGGAGGATGCAGTAGGTCTGGCTGAGAGACAGAGACACTGATAAGGGTCGTCCTTTATGCTTCGCCTTCTACAAACTGAAGGGCAGGTACAGGCAGCAGACCCCTCCCAGCTCCACCTGAAAGCCAGCATCAAATAAGGAAGAGAGCGGGACGGATCGTCACACCCCCACTTTTAAGAGGGGTGTCCTCACTAGGATCCCCAGACAAAGAACGAGCAAATCGTGATAATTGATCGTTAATCATAATAATTTTAACAATAAAACTCATTACTCCTACCTGAGCAATAGTTGAACAGTTTACGGCACAGTCTTACAGTTAGAAAAACATCAATATTAAACTTAACACATCCAGGCTGTAACAAGGAATCAGCGATGAAGTGAAGACCTTCAAATTGTCCTGTGAGTCCAGCTCTTCGTCTCACGTTGGACATCACTGCAGTCTGTCTGGATCAGCTGGAGGAATACTATATGCAGACAAATAGACATGTCAAATAATGTTATGTAACATACTTAATATAACTCTTATGAGTGTCCAACAGCTCATTATTTATTTAATTAAAAACATCATATATTAAATTACTCCAATTATATATATATACTGTCATTAATGTTGTTGCAAGCCATAAATGTTTCCTACTTTATGTGGTGGAATAATATATTTTTCAGTTTGACACAGTTTCATTTAAAAATATCTTCCCTTTAAATTGTAAAACGTCAACATTATTACTGTGATAAGCTCCCGCGAGCAACGCGGCGAATTAGCCGGCGGCTAACCCCACTAGCCTCCGCGTTAGCTCACGGCTAACTGCCGCGGCTAATTCGTGTTTAACTCCCGCGGGTCTGCGGTTAAATCCCGGTTAGCTAGCAGTTAGCTAGCGGTTAGCTCGAGGCTAACTCCGCGGTTGAGTCCGCGGCGTTAAGGTAGCGGCTAGCTAGCTCCGTTAGCTCCGCTAGCTCGCTAACATACATGAGCTATGGTGGACGGCTAGTCGTTAGCGTCTGTTAGCAGTTTAGCTATTCACTGACCTAATAAGATGAAGGAAACGGGTCAGGGATGTTGTGTCAGGAGTTTCAGCAAAGCAGCCAGATATAATTTGCGTTTAAAATAAAGAAAAAAGGTCAAACATGACTGAGAAGTTGTCATTCAGTCAATGAGAAGAGCAATAGCTAAGAGGCCCAGCAGCTGTGTGAAAGCACCAAGGGAGACAGGGATGGTTTGGGGGGTTTTAATGTTTTGGCAGATCCTGTTTTCCACTGGGAGCTTAAATAGTGGCTAGCGCTGACGCGCTAGCTGCTCTGCTTTCTCTGTCTGTCATTTTACACACGCAGATTCAAATTAAGTGCTAAGAACTACTAAAATGGCTGCCTAATGTTAGCATTAGGTTAATGCATGTCTTTAATTTTTAGTGGCAAGAAATTAGTGGCTAGCTATTCGCTAACATGCTAATGGTGCCACTAATGCTACCACCAATTTCTACCACTAAAAATTAGCATTAGCCGCTAATGGTAACAATTAACATGACGCGCTAGCCACTAATTTTAACATTGGTTTAGTGTTAGCATGTCTTTTAAGCCACTAAAAATTAAATACATGCTAATTGCTAACATGCTAATTGCTAATATGCTATTCGCTAACATGCTAATGCTGCCACTAATGCTACCACCAATTTCTTGCCACTAAAAAGTAGCATTAGCCGCTAATGGTAACAATTAACATGACGCGCTAGCCACTAATTTTAACATTGGTTTAGTGTTAGCATGTCTTTTAAGCCACTAAAAATTAAATACATGCTAATTGCTAACATGCTAATTGCTAATATGCTATTCGCTAACATGCTAATGCTGCCACTAATGCTACCACCAATTTCTTGCCACTAAAAAGTAGCATTAGCCGCTAATGTTAGCAATTAACATGACGCGCTAGCCAATGACAGACAGACACCTGTCATTGTTCAACTTAGGTGCCAAAAGCCAAAATGGCTGCCCCACATACCAGTTACTTATGTCAGTTGGAAGTTTCCCGCCTCTTTCTGTGGAGACCCTCCTCTTCTGCTGCGTGTGAGCGTGTGTATGCCCGTTGGGGCCTTGTTGTCACGGTTACCAGTTTGAATTTCAGTTAGAAGATGGCTAGAGGGAGAGAAAATGCTGAAACAAACCTCCTCGAACAGGAAGGCCTTGTGGCCAAACCGTGTTTCCAATCATTGAACCGACTTCACTTTGGGCATCTTGAGTCTTTCCTGAACGTCTAGATATGCAGTTTGTGGGTAAAATGAAGAAATGTGAGCTATAAAGAGCGATTCAAAGAAAGGATTGCTTCTGCTTTGCTCCAGAAATTTAACATGGCAGTCTATGAAGCTGTGGATGGGTGTTGCTGGCGCATCTTTGCGTCTCACGCCAAAACTATAAGACTTTACAGCTTTAGCAGACGAATTTGAGCGAGAAGACAAATTTTCCTACGTTTCTATGTATAAATTATGTCTGAGGTGTGAAATTTGTGGCCACGGGAGCAGTTTCTGTTTTATTTTTTGCCTATTTTCTTCTCTCCTCCTCACTCTACCTGCCACTCTAGCACCAACATTCCGCGCAATACACACCCATTATAAACCCTGAAATTTGAGTAAAAACCTACACAACTCTGAGGCTTCATAGTTTAAAAACGGTAAAAGTTGTCGATAAGTGAAGTGAATCGCTGAAGAGAAGGCAAGAGTACCTACGTTTTAAAATTTAAATGGAGTCTCTCGGTGAAAGTATGCCAGAGCAGTTGATTGTTGAAAATGTCTGTTGATTTTTTATTTTTTTCGGGCTTCTCCATTCATTTCAATGGGAAATTTTCTGCGGTTTTTCGCGAATAAATTCGCGAAAAACTCGTCAATCCCTTATAAAAGTAATAGCACGGGATTCGGGATCAAAACACACGTTTTGATATATCATGTGTTGGGGTCCTCTCGCCGGTTCGGGCCGCATTAATCGGCGAAAAAGGGCGGAAAATGAATAATAAGTAAAAAAAATAAAACTGCAAAGAAACACGCAGAAGATCAATAGTGGCCTCGTGCCTATGGCACGAGGCCACTCCTCCCATAGCTTGCTATGGGAGGAGTGGCCTCGTGTCATAGGCACTCGGCACTAATAAAACTGCAAAGAAACACGCAGAAGATCAATAGTGGCCTCGTGCCTATGGCACGAGGCCACTCCTCCCATAGCTTGCTATGGGAGGAGTGGCCTCGTGTCATAGGCACTCGGCACTAATAATAGGGAAGAAAACGTAGAAACACAATAGGTGTCCTACGCAGCTTCGCTGCTTGGCCACCAATTAAAGCTGCAAGCAGCATTGAGGTGGCCAAGCAGGAAGTTCGGCAGCGCAGATTTGCCATGTAACTCAATGCAGTCGCATCAGACATAAAGCATTAAGCAGTCACAGCAGGTTTCGAGCCAAAACAGCCAGGATCCTGTTTGGCGAATGCTTTTGCCAGTTGTTCCAGAAAGCAAATACATCGATAAGGCATGGTCCGAAGATGGCCTGTTCCAATTTTGGTGAAGATCAGATGAAATTTGTGACCTGTGAAAATGTTTTGATGTTTCTGATTAAATCCAATATGGCGGCCGAATCAATTACGATGACATCACAAGTTGACGTGGGTCGGCCTAATGACGTCTAACAGTATAACCAGACACCATTAGTACATTTTAATTCCAAAGACATCAACAGCTACAGGCCAAAATGCATGGTTGCTAATTGCAGCGCCCCCTAGAGGTCATAGGTCGCCAAAATTTATTGAGCGTTCCCCTGATCGGGTCCTGAGTCCATGTACCGAGTTTGGCTTTGATACACGCAAGGGCTGCTGAGATATGAGCTCACTTCCTGTTAGGGGCTTCGCCGCAAATTTCGATTGGCTGTTACGGGAGAACGGTTTTAGTTCCGAAGACAAAAAGTAACGCATTAATGAAGCACGGTCCGTAGATGACGTGTGTGAAGTTTGGTGTCGATCGGACAAAAGTTGTGACCCGTGAAAACTTTGAAGTGTTTTCGATAAAATCCAAAATGGCGGAAATTCCAATGGGGCGAAATTAACATCATAGGTATCGTCGATCTCGGCATGATCCAAGGAGTCCAACAGTACCAAGTTTTTGAATATCAGGCATACGGGTCAAAAGTTATAAGCGAAAACGCAATTTTGCTAATTACATCGCCCCCTAGTGGCCGAATGACACCAAATTTTCATTGCGCACTTCTAGGGGAGTGTCGAAGCGTGTGACCGAGTTTGGTCTTCGGAAGTCAAAGCGTCGCCGAGATATAAGAAAACTTCCTGTTTGGCGGCGTTGCCGCCGACTGCGATTGGCTAACGCGAAAAGTCGGCATGAACTGTCACTGGGGCAACCCACGGTATCTGTGGATATCGTAATTTCATTTCAAATAAAAACGCATCAAGAGATATGAGCAAAAACAATGTTTTGCTAATTATAGCGCCCCCTAGTGGAGAAATGACACCAGATTTTTATCGTGCACTTGGGACAGAGTCTGGAAGCGTGGTACCAAATTTGGTTTCATTGCACCAAAACGTTGCCGAGATATGAGCTCAAATGGAAAACGGCGCCTTCGCCGCCAATTTTGATTGGCTGTTACGGCCAAACGGTTTCGAATCTGAAGATGACTTCTGATAACTTTTGTGCGCATTGGTCAGAAGACGGTGTGTGCCAATTTTCGTGAGAATCGGACAAAATTTGTGACCGCTGAAACTTTTTTCGTGTTTTTGATGAAATCCAAAATGGCGGAAAATCCATCATGGCCGAAATTGACGCCATATGGTGCGTTGAACCCGGCGTGGTCCAAGGATGCCGAGGATACCTTGTTTTCAAAAATCGGACATACGGTTCAAAAGTTACATGCACAAATGTACTTCAAACTTTGACCCGTTGGTGGCGCTAGAGCGTGGTTAGTGCTTACATGAAACTCAGTCAATGTAAAGTTGAGACTGTCCTTAAGCTGTGTGCAAAATTTGACAACTTTTTACCATACGGTTCTATGGGCTGCCATAGACTCCCATGGCGGAAAAATAATAATAACTAGAAAATTCCCGCGGAAATTTTTGAAGTGCCGAGTGGGCTGTTGCCGGGGTTGTGTATTGAAAAAGCACACCTAAAATAGTAATTTTTAACATGTATATTTACACACATGAGCCACTAATTCTACCATTAGCCACAATTGTTAGCAATTAGCATGTCTTTAGATGCAGTCAAGCATTAGCTGCTAATGTTAGCAATTAGCATGTCTTTACGACCATGAGCAGCTAGCACGCTGGCCGCTCTTGGTAGTAAAGCATTAGCCACTAATGTTAGCAATTAGCATGTCTTTACTAAGTAGCATGTCTTTACTACCATGAGCAGCAGCTATAACAAAAAGCACAACTCAAATAGTCATTTAAGGCCTGGTTCCTACTGACAGGATGGGTGTGAGTTTGATGTCATGCAGGGTACAACAAACCAAACAGGATGAGGAGGATGCAGTAGGCCTGGCTGAGAGAGAGAGACACTGAGAAGGGTCGTCCTTTATGCTTCGCCTTCTACAAACTGAAGGGCAGGTACAGGCAGCAGACCCCTCCCAGCTCCACCTGAAAGCCAGCATCAAATAAGGAAGAGAGCGAGACGGATCGTCACACCCCCACCTTTAAGAGGGGTGTCCTCACTAGGATCCCCAGACAAAGAACAGCAAATCGTGATAATTGATCGTCAGTAGGCCTGGCTGAGAGAGCGAGCAATAAAACTCATTACTCCTACCTGAGCAATAGTTTAACAGTTTACGGCACAGTCTTACAGTTAGAAAAACATCAATATTAAACTTAACACATCCAGGCTGTAACAAGGAATCAGCGATGAAGTGAAGACCTTCAAATTGTCCTGCGAGTCCAGCTCTTTGTCTCATGTTGGACGTCACTGCAGTCTGTCTGGATCAGCTGGAGGAAAACTATACGCAGACAAATAGACATGTCAAATAATGTTATGTAACATACTGAATATAACTCTTATGAGTGTTCAACAGCTCATTATTTATTTAATTAAAAACATCATATTATATTAAACTAGACAATTCCCCTGCGGGAAATCGCGAGAGTGATGCAGTCTGCGATACCATGCTATATTGCTGTGATAGTACGATGCTACGATGCTATGATGATGCTACTATGCCAAGATGCTACAATGCTATGATGCTAAGATACTAAGATGCTATGATACTAAGATGCTACAAAGCTAAGATACTATGTTGCTACGATGCTAAGATGCTACAATGCAATTATACTAAGATGCTATGATGCTTTAATGATCACCTGTTCATATAGTCATAATATAATCCTGGTGAAAATATTTGCGACTTACGTTGCAAATAATTTCATGTTTGACTACAAAAAGTAATGGTCAGGTCAAGACAGGTATGAAAGTATTCGCGACTTACGTCGCGAATGTCTTTACTAAGTAGCATGTCTTTACTACCATGAGCAGCAGCTATAACAAAAAGCACAACTCAAATAGTCATTTAAGGCCTGGTTCCTTCTGACTGGATGGGTGTGAGTTTGATGTCATGCAGGGTACAACAAACCAAACAGGATGAGGAGGATGCAGTAGGCCTGGCTGAGAGAGAGAGACACTGAGAAGGGTCGTCCTTTACGCCCTTCTACAAACTGAAGGGCAGGTACAGGCAGCAGACCCCTCCCAGCTCCACCTGAAAGCCAGCATCAAATAAGGAAGAGAGTGGGAGGGATCTCACTAGGATCCCCAGTCAAAGAACGAGCAAATCGTAGCAATTGATCGTTAATCATAATAATTTTAACAATAAAACTCATTACTCCTACCTCAGCAATAGTTTAACAGTTTACGGCACAGTCTTACAGTTAGAAAAACAATAATATTAAACTTAACACATCCAGGCTGTAACAAGGAATCAGCGATGAAGTGAAGACCTTCAAATTGTCCTGTGAGTCCAGCTCTTTGTCTCATATTGGACGTCACTGCAGTCTGTCTGGATCAGCTGGAGGAAAACCATAGGCAGACAAATAGACATGTCAAATAATGTTATGTAACATACTTAATATAACTCTTATGAGTGTTCAACAGCTCATTATTTATTTAATTAAAAACATCATATTATATTAAATTACTCCAATTATATATATACTGTCATTAATGTTGTTGCAAGCCATAAATGTTTCCCACTTTATGTGGTGGAATAATATATTTTTCAGTTTGACACAGTTTAATTTAAAAATATCTTCCCTTTAAATTGTAAAACTTCAACATTATTACTGTGATAAGCACCCGCTAGCAAGGCGGCGAATTAGCCGGCGGCTAACCCCACTAGCCCCCGCGTTAGCTCACGCCATCTGCCGCGGCTAATTCGTGTTTAACTCCCGCGGGTCCGCGGTTAAATCCCGGTTAGCTAGCGGTTAGCTCGCGGTTAGCTCGAGGCTAACTCCGCGGTTGAGTCCGCGGCGTTAAGGTAGCGGCTAGCTAGCTCCGTTAGCTCCGCTAGCTTGCTAACATACATGCGCTATGCTGGAAGGCTAGTCGTCGGCTAAATCACTGGGCGGCTAGTCGTTAGCGTCTGTTAGCAGTTAAGCTATTCACTGACCTAATGAGATGAAGGAAACGGGTCAGGGATGTTATGTCAGGAGTTTCAGCAAAGCAGCCAGATATAATTTGTGTTTAAAATAAAGGAAAAGGTCAAACATGAAGTTGTCATTCAGTCAACGAGAAGAGCTATAGCTAAGAGGCCCAGCAGCTGTGTGAAAGCACCATGGGAGACGGTTTGGGGGTTTTTAATGTTTTGGCAGATCATGTTTTCCACTGAGAGCTCTTTTCCCACCTCTCGTCCCCAGCAGCTGCGTGTGTGAACGTGTGTAAGCTAGTTCGGGCCTGGTTGTCATGGCTACCAAGGTCAACTGCTCCTGTTTGAATGTCAGTTGGAAGACGGGGAGAGAGAGAGAAAATGCTGAAAAAACGCCTCGAACAGGAAGGACTTGTGGCCAAACCGTATTTCCAATCATTGAACCGACTTAACTTTGGGCATCTTGAGGCTTTCCTGAACGTCTACATATGCAATTTGTGGGTAAAATGAAGAAATGTGACCTATTTAGAGCGATTCAAAGAAAGGTTACGTCTGCTTTCCTCCAGAAATTTCCCTGCCTTTTTAACATGGCAGTCTATGAAGCTGTGGATGGGAGTTGCTGGCGCATCTTTGCGTCTCACGCCAAAACTATACGACTTTACAGCTTTAGCAGACGAATTTGAGCGAGAAGACAAATTTTCCTACGTTTCTATGTATAAATTATATCTGAGGTGTGAAATTTGTGGCCACGGGAGCAGTTTCTGTTTTATTTTTTGCCTAATTTTCTTCTCTCCTCCTCACTCTAGCTGATGATGTCATCCACTCTGGCACAAACATTCCGCGCAATACACACCCATTATAAACCCTGAAATTTGAGTAAAAACCTACACAACTCTGAGGCTTCATAGTTTAAAAACGGTAAAAGGAGTCGATAAGTGAAGTGAATCGCTGAAGAGAAGGCAAGAGTACCTACGTTTTAAAATTTAAATGGAGTCTCTCGGTGAAAGTATGCCAGAGCAGTTGATTGTTGAAAATGTCTGTTGATTTTTTTTTTTTTTCGGGCTTCTCCATTCATTTCAATGGGAAATTTTCTGCGGTTTTTCGCGAATAAATTCGCGAAAAACTCGTCAATCCCTTATAAAAGTAATAGCACGGGATTCGGGATCAAAACACACGTTTTGATATATCATGTGTTGGGGTCCTCTCGCCGGTTCGGGCCGCATTAATCGGCGAAAAAGGGCGGAAAATGAATAATAAGTAAAAATAAAACTGCAAAGAAACACGCAGAAGATCAATAGTGGCCTCGTGCCTATGGCACGAGGCCACTCCTCCCATAGCTTGCTATGGGAGGAGTGGCCTCGTGTCATAGGCACTCGGCACTAACTAGAAAATTCCCGCGGAAATTTTTGAAGTGCCGAGTGGGCTGTTGCCGGGGTTGTGTATTGAAAAAGCACACCTCAAATGGTAATTTTTAACATGTATATTTACACACATGAGCCACTAATTCTACCATTAGCCACAATTGTTAGCAATTAGCATGTCTTTAGATGCAGTCAAGCATTAGCTGCTAATGTTAGCAATTAGCATGTCTTTACGACCATGAGCAGCTAGCACGCTGGCCGCTCTTGGTAGTAAAGCATTAGCCACTAATGTTAGCAATTAGCATGTCTTTACTAAGTAGCATGTCTTTACTACCATGAGCAGCAGCTATAACAAAAAGCACAACTCAAATAGTCATTTAAGGCCTGGTTCGCCTGGCTCGCACGCTAGCTACTCATGGCAGTAAAGCATTAACCACAAATGTTAGCAATTAGCATGTCTTTACTACCACGAGCGGCTGGCACGCTAGCTACTCATGGCAGTAAAGCATTAACCACAAATGTTAGCAATTAGCATGATTCGCTAGCCACTAATTTTAGCATTGGCTTCGTGTGGTATAGCTTCACAATACCCTCAAATAGTAATTTTTAACATGTATATTTACACACATGAGCCACTAATTCTAGCATTAGCCACAAATGTTAGCAAATAGCATGTCTTTACATGCAGTCAAGCATTAGCAGCTAATGTTAGCAATTAGCATGTCTTTACTACCACGAGCGGCTAGCACGCTAGCTACTCATGGCAGTAAAGCGTTAACCACAAATGTTAGCAATTAGCATGTCTTTACTACCATGAGCAGCTAGCACGCTGGCTGCTCTTGGTAGTAAAGCATTAGCCACTAATGTTAGCAATTAGCATGTCTTTACTCCCATGAGCAGCAGCTATAACAAAAAGCACAACTCAAATAGTCATTTAAGGCCTGGTTCCTTCTGACTGGATGGGTGTGAGTTTGATGTCATGCAGGGTACAACAAACCAAACAGGATGAGGAGGATGCAGTAGGCCTGGCTGAGAGAGCGAGACACTGAGAAGGGTCGTCCTTTATGCCCTTCTACAAACTGAAGGGCAGGTACAGGCAGCAGAGCCCTCCCAGCTCCACCTGAAAGCCAGCATCAAATAAGGAAGAGAGTGGGAGGGATCGTCACACCCCCACCTTTAAGAGGGGCATCCTCACTAGGATCCCCAGACAAAGAACGAGCAAATCGTAACAATTGATCGTTAATCATAATAATTTCAACAATAAAACTCATTACTCCTACCTGAGCAATAGTTTAACAGTTTACGGCACAGTCTTACAGTTAGAAAAACATCAATATTAAACTTAACACATCCAGGCTGTAACAAGGAATCAGCGATGAAGTGAAGACCTTCAAATTGTCCTGTGAGTCCAGCTCTTTGTCTCATGTTGGACGTCACTGCAGTCTGTCTGGATAAGCTGGAGGAAAACTATATGCAGACAAATAGACATGTCAAATAATGTTATGTAACATACTGAATATAACTCTTATGAGTGTTCAACAGCTCATTATTTATTTCATTAAAAACATCATATTATATTAAATTACTCCAATTATATATATATACTATCATTAATGTTGTTACAAGCCATAAACGTTTCGTACTTTATGTGATGGAATAATATATTTTTCAGTTTGACACAGTTTTAGTGGCTAACCCCACTAGCCTCCACGTTAGCTCGCGGCAAACTCCCGCGGGTCTGCGGTTAAATCCCGGTTAGCTCGCGGTTAAGTCCCGGTTAGCTCGCGGTTAAATCCCGGTTAGCTTGCCGTTAGCTCGAGGCTAGCTCGCGGTTAGCTCGAGGCTAACTCCGCGGTTTAGTCTCCCCATTGTAACAGTCTGAGAGTCCCTAATGTTTTGTCAGTCTGTGTCTGTAATGCTATAGTGGGAGGGGAGGTGGGGGGGTTGGAGTGGGGGGGTCATAGTGTCAGGTTCTGGCTCCCTACTATAGTCCTGTAATGGGTTTAGGGGGTCATAATGTTTTGGCAGTCTATTACTGTAATGCTTAAATGGAGTGGAGGGGGGTCATAGTGTCAGATTCTGCAGCCCAACTATAGTCCTGTAATGGCTTAAGTGGTCATAATGTTTTGGCAGTCTGTGTCTGTAATGCTATAGTGGGAGGGGGGGTGGGGGGGGGGGGTGGAGTGGGGGGGTCATAATGTCAGGTTCTGGCCCCCTACAGTACTGCAGTAATGGTTTGAGGGGGTTTTAATGTTTTGGCAGATCATGTTTTCCAGCAGCTGCGTGTGTGAACGTGTGTAAGCTGGTTGGGGTCTGGTTGTCATGGCTACCAGGGTCAACTGCTCCTGTCAGAATGTCAGTTGGAAGACGGGGAGAGAGAGAGAAAATGCTGAAAAAACGCCTCGAACAGGAAGGACTTGTGGCCAAACCGTATTTCCAATCATTGAACCGACTTAACTTTGGGCATCTTGAGGCTTTCCTGAACGTCTACATATGCAATTTGTGGGTAAAATGAAGAAATGTGACCTATTTAAAGCGATTCAAAAAAGGTTACTTCTGCTTTCCTCCAGAAATTTCCCTGCCTTTTTAACATGGCAGTCTATGGAGCTGTGGATGGGTGTTGCTGGCGCATCTTTGTGTCTGACGCCAAAACTATAAGACTTACAGCTTTAGCAGACGGATATGAGTGAGAAGACAAATTTTCCTACGTTTCTATGTATAAATTATGTCTGTCGTGTGAAATTTGTGGCCATGGGAGCAGTTTCTGTACAGTTTTTTGACTAATTTTCTTCTCTCCTCCTCACTCTAGCTGATGATGTCATCCACTCTAGCACAAACATTCCGCGCAATACACACCCATTATAAACCCTGAAATTTGAGTAAAAACCTACACAACTCTGAGGCTTCATAGATTAAAAACGGTAAAAGTTGTCGATAAGTGAAGTGAATCTCTGAAGAGAAGGCAAGAGTACCTACGTTTTAAAGTTCAAATGAAGTCTCTCGGTTAAAGTATGCCAGAGCAGTTCATTGTTGAAAATGTCTGTTGATTTATTTATTTTTTCGGGCTTCTCCATTCATTTCAATGGGAAATTTATCGCGGTTTTTCGCGAATAAATTCGCGAAAAACTCACGAATCCCTTATAAAAGTAATAGCACGGGATTCGGGATCAAAACACACGTTTTGATATATCATGTGTTGGGGTCCTCTCGCCGGTTCGGGCCGCATTAATCGGCGAAAAAGGGCGGAAAATGAATAATAAGTAAAAAAAATAAAACTGCAAAGAAACACGCAGAAGATCAATAGTGGCCTCGTGCCTATGGCACGAGGCCACTCCTCCCATAGCTTGCTATGGGAGGAGTGGCCTCGTGTCATAGGCACTCGGCACTAATAATAATTAAAGCTGCAAGCAGCATTGAGGTGGCCAAGCAGAACGTTCAGCAGTCCAGATTTGCCATGTAAGTTGCATGATGCAGTGGCATCAGACATATGTGTTTTAATTCTAAGGACAAAAGCAGCTACAGGCCAAAATGCATGGTTGCTAATTGCAATACCCCCAAGAGGTCAAAGGTCACCAAACATTTCTGAGCATCCTCCTGATGGGGTTGAGACTATGTACTAAGTTTGGTTATAATAAATGAAAGGGTTGCGGAGATATGAGCTCACTTCCTGTTTGGCGGCTTCGCCACTGATTTTGATAGGCTGTTACGGGCGAATGCTTGTGCCAATTGTTCCAAAAAGCAATGCATTGATAAGGCATGGTCTGAAGATGGCCTGTTCCAATTTTGGTGAAGATCAGATGAAATTTGTGACCTGTGAAAACTTGTTCGTGTTTTTGATTAAATCCAATATGGCGGTTGAATCAATCACGATGACATCACAAGTTGACCTGGGTCGGCCTAAGGATGTCTAACAGTATTACCAGACACCATTAGTTCCAAACACATCAACAGCTACAGGCCAAAATGCATGGTTGCTAATTGCAGCGCCCCCTAGAGGTCAAAGGTCGCCAACATTTCTTGAGCGTCCCCCTGATCGGGTCCTGAGTCCATGCACCGAGTTTGGCTTGGATACACGCAAGGGTTGCTGAGATATGAGCTCACTTCCTGTTGGCAGCTTCGCCGCAAATTTCGATTGGCTGTTACGGGCGAACGGTTTTAGTTCCGAAGACAAAAAGTAATGCGTTAATGAAGCACGGTCCGTAGATGACGTGTGTGAAGTTTGGTGTCGATCGGACAAAAGTTGTGACCCGTGAAAACTTTTAAGTGTTTTTGATAAAATCCAAAATGGCGGAGAATCCAACTGGGCGAAATTAACATCATAGGTATCGTTGATCTCGGCATGATCCAAGGAGTCCAACAGTACCAAGTTTTTGAATATCAGGCATACGGGTCAAAAGTTATAAGCAAAAACGCAATTTTGCTAATTACAGCGCCCCCTAGTGGCCGAATTACACCAAATTTTTATTGCGCACTTCTAACGGAGTGTCGAAGCGCGTGACCGAGTTTGGTCTTCGGAAGTCAAAGCGTCGCCGAGATATAAGAAAACTTCCTGTTTGGCGGCGTTGCCGCCGACTGCGATTGGCTAACGCGAAAAGTTGGCATGAACTGTCACTGTGGCAACCCACGGTATGTGTGGATATCGCAATTTCATTTCAAATAAAAACGCATCAAGAGATATGAGCAAAAACAATGTTTTGCTAATTATAGCGCCCCCTAGTGGCAACAGGACACCAGATTTGTGCCGTGCACTTGGGACAGAGTCTGGAAGCGTGGTACCAAATTTGGTTTCATTGCACCAAAGCGTTGCCGAGATATGAGCTCAAATGGAAAACGGCGCCTTCGCCGCCGATTTCGATTGGCTGTTACGGGCGACCGCTTATAGTTCCGAAGACAAAAAGTAATGCGTTAAGGAAGCATGGTCGGTAGATGACGTGTGTGAAGTTTGGTGTCCATCGGACAAAATTTGTGACAGAAGAAGCGTTTTGAAAGTTTTTGATAAAATCCAAAATGGCGGAAAATCCATCATGGCGGAAATTGGTGCCATAGGGTGCGTTGAACTCGGCTTGATCCAAGGATTCCAAGGATACCTTGTTTTCAAATTTCGGACACACGGTTCAAAAGTCACTTGCAGAAATGTACTTCAAAGTTTGAGCAGTTGGTGGCGCTAGAGCGTGGGTAGTGCTTACATGAAACTTGGTCAAATTAATGTAGAGACTGTCCTTAAGCTGTGTGCAAAATTTCACAACTTTTTACCATACGGTTCTAGGGGCTGCCATAGACTCCCATGGCGGAATAATAATAATAATAGGGAAGAAAACGTACAAACACAATAGGTGTCCTACGCAGCTTCGCTGCTTGGCCACCAATAATTAAAGCTGCAAGCAGCATTGAGGTGGCCAAGCAGGAAGTTCAGCAGTGCAGATTTGCCATGTAACTCAATGCAGTCGCATCAGACATAAAGCATTAAGCAGTCACAGCAGGTTTCAAGCCAAAAAACCCAGGATCGGTTGAGATATAAGGTCACTTCCTGTTTGGCGAATGCTTTTGCCAATTGTTCCAGAAAGCAATGCATTGATAAGGCATGGTCCGAAGATGGCCTGTTCCAATTTTGGTGAAGATCAGATGAAATTTGTGACCTGTGAAAATGTTTTGATGTTTCTGATTAAATCCAATATGGCGGCCGAATCAATTACGATGACATCACAAGTTGACGTGGGTCGGCCTAAGGACGTCTAACAGTATTACCAGACACCATTAGTACATTTGAATTCCAAACACATCAACAGCTACAGGCCAAAATGCATGGTTGCTAATTGCAGCGCCCCCTAGAGGTCAAAGGTCGCCAAAATTTCTTGAGCGTTCCCCTGATCGGGTCCTGAGTCCATGCATCGAGTTTGGCTTTGATACATGCAAGGGCTGCTGAGATATGAGCTCACTTCCTGTTAGGGGCTTCGCCGCAAATTTCGATTGGCTGTTACGGGAGAACGGTTTTAGTTCCGAAGACAAAAAGTAATGCGTTAATGTAGCACGGTCCGTAGATGACGTGTGTGAAGTTTGGTGTCGATGGGACAAAATTTGTGACCCGTGAAAACTTTGAAGTGTTTTCGATAAAATCCAAAATGGCGGAAATTCCAATCGGGCGAAATTAACATCATAGGTATCTTCGATCTCGGCGTGATCCAAGGAGTCCAACAGTACCAAGTTTTTGAATATCAGGCATACGGGTCAAAAGTTATAAGGAAAAACGCAATTTTGCTAATTACATCGCCCCCTAGTGGCCGAATGACACCAAATTTTTATTGCGCACTTCTAACGGAGTGTCGAAGCGCGTGACCGAGTTTGGTCTTCGGAAGTCAAAGCGTCGCCGAGATATAAGAAAACTTCCTGTTTGGCGGCGTTGCCGGCGACTGCGATTGGCTAACACAAAAAGTTGGCATGAACTGTCACCGGGGCAACCCACGGTATGTGCGGATATCGCAATTTCATTTCAAATAAAAACGCATCAAGAGATATGAGCAAAAACAATGTTTTGCTAATTATAGCGCCCCCTAGTGGAGAAATGACACCAGATTTTTATCGTGCACTTGGGACACCATCTGGAAGCGTGCTACCAAATTTGGTTTCATTGCACCAAAACGTTGCCGAGATATGAGCTCAAATGGAAAACGGCGCCTTCGCCGCCAATTTTGATTGGCTGTTACGGCCAAACGGTTTCGAATCTGAAGATTCCTTCTGATAACTTTTGTGCGCATTGGTCAGAAGACGGTCTGTGCCAATTTTCGTGAGAATCGGACAAAATTTGTGACCGCTGAAACTTTTTTCGTGTTTTTGATGAAATCCAAAATGGCGGAAAATCCATCATGACGGAAATTGACGCCATATGGTGCGTTGAACTCGGCTTGGTCCAAGGATGCCGAGGATACCTTGTTTTCAAAAATCGGACATACGGTTCAAAAGTTACATGCACAAATGTACTTCAAACTTTGACCCGTTGGTGGCACTAGAGCGTGGTTAGTGCTTACATGAAACTCAGTCAAAGTAATGTTGAGACTGTCCTTAAGCTGTGTGCAAAATTTGACAACTTTTTACCATACGGTTCTATGGGCTGCCATAGACTCCCATGGCGGAATAATAATAATAATAATAGGGAAGAAAACGTACAAACACAATAGGTGTCCTACGCAGCTTCGCTGCTTGGCCACCAATTAAAGCTGCAAGCAGCATTGAGGTGGCCAAGCAGAAAGTTCAGCAGTGCAGATTTGCCACGTAACTCAATGCAGTCGCATCAGACATAAAGCATTAAGCAGTCACAGCAGGTTTCAAGCCAAAAAAGCCAGGATCGGTTGAGATATAAGGTCACTTCCTGTTTGGCGAATGCTTTTGCCAATTGCTCCAGAAAGCAATGCATCGATAAGGCATGGTCTGAAGATGGCCTGTTCCAATTTTGGTGAAGATCAGATGAAATTTGTGACCTGTGAAAACGTTTTGATGTTTCTGATTGAATCCAATATGGCGGCCGAATCAATTACGATGACATCACAAGTTGACCTGGGTCGGCCTAAGGACGTCTAACAGTATTACCAGACACCATTAGTACATTTGAATTCCAAACACATCAACAGCTGCAGGCCAAAATGCATGGTTGCTAATTGCAGCGCCCCCTAGAGGTCAAAGGTCGCCAAAATTTCTTGAGCGTCCCCCTGATCGGGTCCTGAGTCCATGCACCGAGTTTGGCTTTGATACACGCAAGGGCTGCTGAGATATGAGCTCACTTCCTGTTAGGGGCTTCGCCGCAAATTTCGATTGGCTGTTACGGGAGAACGGTTTTAGTTCCGAAGACAAAAAGCAATGCATTAATGAAGCTTGGTCCGTAGATGACGTGTGTGAAGTTTGGTGTCGATCGGACAAAATTTGTGACCCGTGAAAACTTTGAAGTGTTTTTGATCAAATCCAAAATGGCGGAAATTCCAATGGGGCGAAATTAACATCATAGGTATCGTCGATCTCGGCATGATCCAAGGAGTCCAACAGTACCAAGTTTTTGAATATCAGGCATAGGGGTCAAAAGTTATAAGCAAAAACGCAATTTTGCTAATTACATCGCCCCCTAGTGGCCGAATGACACCGAATTTTTATTGCGCACTTCTGAGGGAGTGTCGAAGCCCGTGACCGAGTTTGGTCTTCGGAAGTCAAAGCGTCGCCGAGATATAAGAAAACTTCCTGTTTGGCTGCGTTGCCGCCGACTGCGATTGGCTAACGCGAAAAGTTGGCATGAACTGTCACTGGGGCAACCCACGGTATGTGCGGATATCACAATTTCATTTCAAATAAAAACGCATCAAGAGATATGAGCAAAAACAATGTTTTGCTAATTATAGCGCCCCCTAGTGGCGACAGGACACCAGATTTTTGCCGTGCCCTTAAGACAGAGTCTGGAAGCGTGGTACCAAATTTGGTTTCATTGCACCAAAGCGTTGCCGAGATATGGGCTCAAATGGAAAACGGCGCCTTCGCCGCCGATTTTGATTGGCTGTTACGGGCGACCGCTTGTAGTTCCGAAGACAAAAAGTAATGCGTTAAGGAAGCATGGTCTGTTGATGACGTGTTTGAAGTTTGGCGTCGATCGGACCAAATTTGTGACCTGTGAAAACTTTGAAAGGTTTTTGATGAAATCCAAAATGGCGGAAAATCCATCATGGCGGAAATTGACGCCATATGGTGCGTTGAACTCGGCGTGGTCCAAGGATGCCGAGGATACCTTGTTTTCAAAAATCGGACATACGGTTCAAAAGTTACATGCACAAATGTACTTCAAACTTTGACCCGTTGGTGGCGCTAGAGCGTGGTTAGTGCTTACATGAAACTCAGTCAAAGTAATGTTGAGACTGTCCTTAAGCTGTGTGCAAAATTTCACAACTTTTTACCATACGGTTCTATGGGCTGCCATAGACTCCCATGGCGGAATAATAATAATAATAGGGAAGAAAACGTACAAACACAATAGGTGTCCTACGCAGCTTCGCTGCTTGGCCACCAATTAAAGCTGCAAGCAGCATTGAGGTGGCCAAGCAGAAAGTTCAGCAGTGCAGATTTGCCACGTAACTCAATGCAGTCGCATCAGACATTAAGCATTAAGCAGTCACAGCAGGTTTCGAGCCAAAAAAGCCAGGATCGGTTGAGATAAAAGGTCACTTCCTGTTTGGCGAATGCTTTTGCCAATTGCTCCAGAAAGCAAACGCATTGATAAGGCATGGTCCGAAGATGGCCTGTTCCCATTTTGGTGAAGATCAGATGAAATTTGTGACCTGTGAAAACGTTTTGATGTTTCTGATTAAATCCAATATGGCGGCCGAATCAATTACGATGACATCACAAGTTGACGTGGGTCGGCCTGAGGACGTCCAACAGTATTACCAGACACCATTAGTACATTTTAATTCCAAACACATCAACAGCTGCAGGCCAAAATGCATGGTTGCTACTTGCAGCGCCCCCTAGAGGTCAAAGGTCGCCAAAATTTCTTGAGCGTCCCCCTGATCGGGTCCTGAGTCCATGCATCGAGTTTGGCTTTGATACATGCAAGGGCTGCTGAGATATGAGCTCACTTCCTGTTAGGGGCTTCGCCGCAAATTTCGATTGGCTGTTACGGGAGAACGGTTATAGTTCCGAAGACAAAAAGTAATGCGTTAATGAAGCACGGTCCGTAGATGACGTGTGTGAAGTTTGGTGTCGATGGGACAAAATTTGTGACCCGTGAAAACTTTGAAGTGTTTTTGATCAAATCCAAAATGTCGGAAATTCCAATCGGGCGAAATTAACATCACAGGTATCGTCGATCTCGGCATGATCCAAGGAGTCCAACAGTACCAAGTTTTTGAATATCAGGCATACGGGTCAAAAGTTATAAGCAAAAACGCAATTTTGCTAATTACAGCGCCCCCTAGTGGCCGAATGACACCAAATTTTTATTGCGCACTTCTAACGGAGTGTCGAAGCGCGTGACCGAGTTTGGTCTTCGGAAGTCAAAGCGTCGCCGAGATATAAGAAAACTTCCTGTTTGGCGGCGTCGCCGGCGACTGCGATTGGCTAACGCGAAAAGTTGGCATGAACTGTCACTGGGGCAACCCACGGTATCTGCGGATATCGCAATTTCATTTCAAATAAAAACGCATCAAGAGATATGAGCAAAAACAATGTTTTGCTAATTATAGCGCCCCCTAGTGGAGAAATGACACCAGATTTTTATCGTGCACTTGGGACAGAGTCTGGAAGCGTGGTACCAAATTTGGTTTCATTGCACCAAAACCTTGCCGAGATATGAGCTCAAATGGAAAACGGCGCCTTCGCCGCCAATTTTGATTGGCTGTTACGGCCAAACGGTTTCGAATCTGAAGATTCCTTCTGATAACTTTTGTGCGCATTGGTCAGAAGACGGTCTGTGCCAATTTTCGTGAGAATCGGACAAAATTTGTGACCGCTGAAACTTTTTTCGTGTTTTTGATGAAATCCAAAATGGCGGAAAATCCATCATGACGGAAATTGACGCCATATGGTGCGTTGAACTCGGCTTGGTCCAAGGATGCCGAGGATACCTTGTTTTCAAAAATCGGACATACGGTTCAAAAGTTACATGCACAAATGTACTTCAAACTTTGACCCGTTGGTGGCGCTAGAGCGTGGTTAGTGCTTACATGAAACTCAGTCAAAGTAATGTTGAGACTGTCCTTAAGCTGTGTGCAAAATTTGACAACTTTTTACCATACGGTTCTATGGGCTGCCATAGACTCCCATGGCGGAATAATAATAATTAAAGCTGCAAGCAGCATTGAGGTGGCCAAGCAGAAAGTTCAGCAGTGCAGATTTGCCACGTAACTCAATGCAGTCGCATCAGACATAAAGCATTAAGCAGTCACAGCAGGTTTCAAGCCAAAAAAGCCAGGATCGGTTGAGATATAAGGTCACTTCCTGTTTGGCGAATGCTTTTGCCAATTGCTCCAGAAAGCAATGCATCGATAAGGCATGGTCTGAAGATGGCCTGTTCCAATTTTGGTGAAGATCAGATGAAATTTGTGACCTGTGAAAACGTTTTGATGTTTCTGATTAAATCCAATATGGCGGCCGAATCAATTACGATGACATCACAAGTTGACCTGGGTCGGCCTGAGGACGTCTAACAGTATTACCAGACACCATTAGTACATTTGAATTCCAAACACATCAACAGCTGCAGGCCAAAATGCATGGTTGCTAATTGCAGCGCCCCCTAGAGGTCAAAGGTCGCCAAAATTTCTTGAGCGTTCCCCTGATCGGGTCCTGAGTCCATGCACCGAGTTTGGCTTTGATACACGCAAGGGCTGCTGAGATATGAGCTCACTTCCTGTTAGGGGCTTCGCCGCAAATTTCGATAGGCTGTTACGGGAGAACGGTTTTAGTTCCGAAGACAAAAAGTAATGCGTTAATGAAGCACGGTCCGTAGATGACGTGTGTGAAGTTTGGTGTCGATGGGACAAAATTTGTGACCCGTGAAAACTTTGAAGTGTTTTTGATCAAATCCAAAATGGCGGAAATTCCAATGGGGCGAAATTAACATCATAGGTATCGTCGATCTCGGCATGATCCAAGGAGTCCAACAGTACCAAGTTTTTGAATATCAGGCATAGGGGTCAAAAGTTATAAGCAAAAACGCAATTTTGCTAATTACATCGCCCCCTAGAGGCCGAATGACACCAAATTTTTATTGCGCACTTCTAACGGAGTGTCGAAGCGCGTGACCGAGTTTGGTCTTCGGAAGTCAAAGCGTCGCCGAGATATAAGAAAACTTCCTGTTTGGCGGCGTTGCCGGCGACTGCGATTGGCTAACGCGAAAAGTCGGCATGAACTGTCACTGGGGCAACCCACGGTATGTGCGGATATCGCAATTTCATTTCAAATAAAAACGCATCAAGAGATATGAGCAAAAACAATGTTTTGCTAATTATAGCGCCCCCTAGTGGAGAAATGACACCAGATTTTTGTCGTGCACTTGGGACAGAGTCTGGAAGCGTGGTACCAAATTTGGTTTCATTGCACCAAAACGTTGCCGAGATATGAGCTCAAATGGAAAACGGCGCCTTCGCCGCCAATTTTGATTGGCTGTTACGGCCAAACGGTTTCGAATCTGAAGATTCCTTCTGATAACTTTTGTGCGCATTGGTGAGAAGACGGTCTGTGCCAATTTTCGTGAGAATCGGACAAAATTTGTGACCGCTGAAACTTTTTTCGTGTTTTTGATGAAATCCAAAATGGCGGAAAATCCATCATGACGGAAATTGACGCCATATGGTGCGTTGAACTCGGCTTGGTCCAAGGATGCCGAGGATACCTTGTTTTCAAAAATCGGACATACGGTTCAAAAGTTACATGCACAAATGTACTTCAAACTTTGACCCGTTGGTGGCGCTAGAGCGTGGTTAGTGCTTACATGAAACTCAGTCAAAGTAATGTTGAGACTGTCCTTAAGCTGTGTGCAAAATTTGACAACTTTTTACCATACGGTTCTATGGGCTGCCATAGACTCCCATGGCGGAATAATAATAATAATAGGGAAGAAAAGGTACAATCACAATAGGTGTCCTACGCAGCTTCGCTGCTTGGCCACCAATAATAGGGAAGAAAAGGTACAATCACAATAGGTGTCCTACGCAGCTTCGCTGCTTGGCCACCAATAATAATAATAATAATAATTAAAGCTGCAAGCAGCATTGAGGTGGCCAAGCAGGAAGTTCGGCAGCGCAGATTTGCCATGTAACTCAATGCAGTCGCATCAGACATAAAGCATTAAGCAGTCACAGCAGGTTTCGAGCCAAAAAAGCCAGGATCCTGTTTGGCGAATGCTTTTGCCAGTTGTTCCAGAAAGCAAATACATCGATAAGGCATGGTCCGAAGATGGCCTGTTCCAATTTTGGTGAAGATCAGATGAAATTTGTGACCTGTGAAAATGTTTTGATGTTTCTGATTAAATCCAATATGGCGGCCGAATCAATTACGATGACATCACAAGTTGACGTGGGTCGGCCTAATGACGTCTAACAGTATAACCAGACACCATTAGTACATTTTAATTCCAAAGACATCAACAGCTACAGGCCAAAATGCATGGTTGCTAATTGCAGCGCCCCCTAGAGGTCATAGGTCGCCAAAATTTATTGAGCGTTCCCCTGATCGGGTCCTGAGTCCATGTACCGAGTTTGGCTTTGATACACGCAAGGGCTGCTGAGATATGAGCTCACTTCCTGTTAGGGGCTTCGCCGCAAATTTCGATTGGCTGTTACGGGAGAACGGTTTTAGTTCCGAAGACAAAAAGTAACGCATTAATGAAGCACGGTCCGTAGATGACGTGTGTGAAGTTTGGTGTCGATCGGACAAAAGTTGTGACCCGTGAAAACTTTGAAGTGTTTTCGATAAAATCCAAAATGGCGGAAATTCCAATGGGGCGAAATTAACATCATAGGTATCGTCGATCTCGGCATGATCCAAGGAGTCCAACAGTACCAAGTTTTTGAATATCAGGCATACGGGTCAAAAGTTATAAGCGAAAACGCAATTTTGCTAATTACATCGCCCCCTAGTGGCCGAGTGACACCAAATTTTCATTGCGCACTTCTAGGGGAGTGTCGAAGCGTGTGACCGAGTTTGGTCTTCGGAAGTCAAAGCGTCGCCGAGATATAAGAAAACTTCCTGTTTGGCGGCGTTGCCGCCGACTGCGATTGGCTAACGCGAAAAGTCGGCATGAACTGTCACTGGGGCAACCCACGGTATCTGTGGATATCGTAATTTCATTTCAAATAAAAACGCATCAAGAGATATGAGCAAAAACAATGTTTTGCTAATTATAGCGCCCCCTAGTGGAGAAATGACACCAGATTTTTATCGTGCACTTGGGACAGAGTCTGGAAGCGTGGTACCAAATTTGGTTTCATTGCACCAAAACGTTGCCGAGATATGAGCTCAAATGGAAAACGGCGCCTTCGCCGCCAATTTTGATTGGCTGTTACGGCCAAACGGTTTCGAATCTGAAGATGACTTCTGATAACTTTTGTGCGCATTGGTCAGAAGACGGTGTGTGCCAATTTTCGTGAGAATCGGACAAAATTTGTGACCGCTGAAACTTTTTTCGTGTTTTTGATGAAATCCAAAATGGCGGAAAATCCATCATGGCCGAAATTGACGCCATATGGTGCGTTGAACCCGGCGTGGTCCAAGGATGCCGAGGATACCTTGTTTTCAAAAATCGGACATACGGTTCAAAAGTTACATGCACAAATGTACTTCAAACTTTGACCCGTTGGTGGCGCTAGAGCGTGGTTAGTGCTTACATGAAACTCAGTCAATGTAAAGTTGAGACTGTCCTTAAGCTGTGTGCAAAATTTGACAACTTTTTACCATACGGTTCTATGGGCTGCCATAGACTCCCATGGCGGAAAAATAATAATAATAATAATTAAAGCTGCAAGCAGCATTGAGGTGGCCAAGCAGGAAGTTCAGCAGTGCAGATTTGCCATGTAACTCAATGCAGTCGCATCAGACATAAAGCATTAAGCAGTCACAGCAGGTTTCAAGCCAAAAAACCCAGGATCGGTTGAGATATAAGGTCACTTCCTGTTTGGCGAATGCTTTTGCCAATTGTTCCAGAAAGCAATGCATTGATAAGGCATGGTCCGAAGATGGCCTGTTCCAATTTTGGTGAAGATCAGATGAAATTTGTGACCTGTGAAAATGTTTTGATGTTTCTGATTAAATCCAATATGGCGGCCGAATCAATTACGATGACATCACAAGTTGACGTGGGTCGGCCTAAGGACGTCTAACAGTATTACCAGACACCATTAGTACATTTTAATTCCAAACACATCAACAGCTACAGGCCAAAATGCATGGTTGCTAATTGCAGCGCCCCCTAGAGGTCAAAGGTCGCCAAAATTTCTTGAGCGTTCCCCTGATCGGGTCCTGAGTCCATGCACCGAGTTTGGCTTTGATACATGCAAGGGCTGCTGAGATATGAGCTCACTTCCTGTTAGGGGCTTCGCCGCAAATTTCGATTGGCTGTTACGGGAGAACGGTTTTAGTTCCGAAGACAAAAAGTAATGCGTTAATGTAGCACGGTCCGTAGATGACGTGTGTGAAGTTTGGTGTCGATGGGACAAAATTTGTGACCCGTGAAAACTTTGAAGTGTTTTCGATAAAATCCAAAATGGCGGAAATTCCAATGGGGCGAAATTAACATCATAGGTATCTTCGATCTCGGCATGATCCAAGGAGTCCAACAGTACCAAGTTTTTGAATATCAGGCATACGGGTCAAAAGTTATAAGGAAAAACGCAATTTTGCTAATTACATCGCCCCCTAGTGGCCGAATGACACCAAATTGTTATTGCGCACTTCTAACGGAGTGTCGAAGCGCGTGACCGAGTTTGGTCTTCGGAAGTCAAAGCGTCGCCGAGATATAAGAAAACTTCCTGTTTGGCGGCGTTGCCGGCGACTGCGATTGGCTAACACAAAAAGTTGGCATGAACTGTCACCGGGGCAACCCACGGTATGTGCGGATATCGCAATTTCATTTCAAATAAAAACGCATCAAGAGATATTAGCAAAAACAATGTTTTGCTAATTATAGCGCCCCCTAGTGGAGAAATGACACCAGATTTTTATCGTGCACTTGGGACACCATCTGGAAGCGTGCTACCAAATTTGGTTTCATTGCACCAAAACGTTGCCGAGATATGAGCTCAAATGGAAAACGGCGCCTTCGCCGCCAATTTTGATTGGCTGTTACGGCCAAACGGTTTCGAATCTGAAGATTCCTTCTGATAACTTTTGTGCGCATTGGTCAGAAGACGGTCTGTGCCAATTTTCGTGAGAATCGGACAAAATTTGTGACCGCTGAAACTTTTTTCGTGTTTTTGATGAAATCCAAAATGGCGGAAAATCCATCATGACGGAAATTGACGCCATATGGTGCGTTGAACTCGGCTTGGTCCAAGGATGCCGAGGATACCTTGTTTTCAAAAATCGGACATACGGTTCAAAAGTTACATGCACAAATGTACTTCAAACTTTGACCCGTTGGTGGCGCTAGAGCGTGGTTAGTGCTTACATGAAACTCAGTCAAAGTAATGTTGAGACTGTCCTTAAGCTGTGTGCAAAATTTGACAACTTTTTACCATACGGTTCTATGGGCTGCCATAGACTCCCATGGCGGAATAATAATAATAATAATAGGGAAGAAAACGTACAAACACAATAGGTGTCCTACGCAGCTTCGCTGCTTGGCCACCAATTAAAGCTGCAAGCAGCATTGAGGTGGCCAAGCAGAAAGTTCGGCAGTGCAGATTTGCCACGTAACTCAATGCAGTCGCATCAGACATTAAGCATTAAGCAGTCACAGCAAGTTTCAAGCCAAAAAAACCAGGATCGGTTGAGATATAAGGTCACTTCCTGTTTGGCGAATGCTTTTGCCAATTGTTCCAGAAAGCAATGCATTGATAAGGCATGGTCTGAAGATGGCCTGTTCCAATTTTGTTGAAGATCAGATGAAATTTGTGACCTGTGAAAACGTTTTGATGTTTCTGATTAAATCCAATATCGCGGCCGAATCAATTACGATGACATCACAAGTTGACCTGGGTCGGCCTGAGGACGTCTAACAGTATTACCAGACACCATTAGTACATTTTAATTCCAAACACATCAACAGCTACAGGCCACAAGGCATCTTACTTAATTGCAGCGCCCCCTAGAGGTCAAAGGTCTTGAGCGTCCCCCTGATCGGGTCCTGAGTCCATGCACCGAGTTTGGCTTTGATACACGCAAGGGTTGCTGAGATATGAGCTCACTTCCTGTTAGGGGCTTCGCCGCAAATTTCGATTGGCTGTTTCGGGCGAACGGTTTGAGTTCCGAAGACAAAAAGTAATGCGTTAATGAAGCACGGTCCGTAGATGACGTGTGTGAAGTTTGGTGTCGATCGGACAACATTTGTGACCTGTGAAAACTTTTAAGTGTTTTTGATCAAATCCAAAATGGCGGAGAATCCAATAGGGCAAAATCAACAACATAGGTATCGTTGATCTCGGCATGATCCAAGGAGTCCAACAGTACCAGGTTTTTGAATATCAGGCATACGGGTCAAAAGTTATAAGCAAAAACGCAATTTTGCTAATTACAGCGCCCCCTAGTGGCCGAATGACACCAAATTGTTATTGCGCACTTCTAGGGGAGTGTCGAAGCGCGTGACCGAGTTTGGTCTTCGGAAGTCAAAGCGTCGCCGAGATATAAGAAAACTTCCTGTTTGGCGGCGTTGCCGCCGACTGCGATTGGCTAACGCGAAAAGTTGGCATGAACTGTCACTGGGGCAACCCACGGTATGTGTGGATATCACAATTTCATTTCAAATAAAAACGCATCAAGAGATATGAGCAAAAACAATGTTTTGCTAATTATAGCGCCCCCTAGTGGCAACAGGACACCAGATTTGTGCCGTGCACTTGGGACAGAGTCTGGAAGCGTGGTACCAAATTTGGTTTCATTGCACCAAAGCGTTGCCGAGATATGAGCTCAAATGGAAAACGGCGCCTTCGCCGCCGATTTCGATTGGCTGTTACGGGCGACCGCTTATAGTTCCGAAGACAAAAAGTAATGCGTTAAGGAAGCATGGTCGGTAGATGACGTGTGTGAAGTTTGGTGTCGATCGGACAAAATTTGTGACCCGTGAAAACTTTTAAAAGTTTTTGATGAAATCCAAAATGGCGGAAAATCCATCATGGCGGAAATTGACGCCATATGGTGCGTTGAACCCGGCTTGGTCCAAGGATTCCAACGGTACCTTGTTTTCAAAAATCGGACACACGGTTCAAAAGTTACGTGCACAAATGTACTTCAAACTTTGACCCGTTGGTGGCGCTAGAGCGTGGTTAGTGCTTACATGAAACTCAGTCAAAGTAATATTGAGACTGTGCTTAATCTGTGTGCAAAATTTCACAACTTTTTACCATACGGTTCTATGGGCTGCCATAGACTCCCATGGCGGAATAATAATAACAAGCAGCATTGAGGTGGCCAAGCAGGAAGTTCAGCAGTGCAGATTTGCCATGTAACTCAATGCAGTCGCATCAGACATAAAGCATTAAGCAGTCACAGCAGGTTTCAAGCCAAAAAACCCAGGATCGGTTGAGATATAAGGTCACTTCCTGTTTGGCGAATGCTTTTGCCAATTGTTCCAGAAAGCAATGCATTGATAAGGCATGGTCCGAAGATGGCCTGTTCCAATTTTGGTGAAGATCAGATGAAATTTGTGACCTGTGAAAATGTTTTGATGTTTCTGATTAAATCCAATATGGCGGCCGAATCAATTACGATGACATCACAAGTTGACGTGGGTCGACCTAAGGACGTCTAACAGTATTACCAGACACCATTAGTACATTTTAATTCCAAACACATCAACAGCTACAGGCCAAAATGCATGGTTGCTAATTGCAGCGCCCCCTAGAGGTCAAAGGTCGCCAAAATTTCTTGAGCGTTCCCCTGATCGGGTCCTGAGTCCATGCACCGAGTTTGGCTTTGATACATGCAAGGGCTGCTGAGATATGAGCTCACTTCCTGTTAGGGGCTTCGCCGCAAATTTCGATTGGCTGTTACGGGAGAACGGTTTTAGTTCCGAAGACAAAAAGTAATGCGTTAATGTAGCACGGTCCGTAGATGACGTGTGTGAAGTTTGGTGTCGATGGGACAAAATTTGTGACCCGTGAAAACTTTGAAGTGTTTTCGATAAAATCCAAAATGGCGGAAATTCCAATGGGGCGAAATTAACATCATAGGTATCTTCGATCTCGGCGTGATCCAAGGAGTCCAACAGTACCAAGTTTTTGAATATCAGGCATACGGGTCAAAAGTTATAAGGAAAAACGCAATTCTGCTAATTACATCGCCCCCTAGTGGCCGAATGACACCAAATTTTTATTGCGCACTTCTAACGGAGTGTCGAAGCGCGTGACCGAGTTTGGTCTTCGGAAGTCAAAGCGTCGCCGAGATATAAGAAAACTTCCTGTTTGGCGGCGTTGCCGGCGACTGCGATTGGCTAACGCGAAAAGTTGGCATGAACTGTCACTGGGGCAACCCACGGTATCTGCGGATATCGCAATTTCATTTCAAATAAAAACGCATCAAGAGATATGAGCAAAAACAATGTTTTGCTAATTATAGCGCCCCCTAGTGGCAACAGGACACCAGATTTGTGCCGTGCACTTGGGACAGAGTCTGGAAGCGTGGTACCAAATTTGGTTTCATTGCACCAAAACGTTGCCGAGATATGAGCTCAAATGGAAAACAGCGCCTTCGCCGCCAATTTTGATTGGCTGTTACGGCCAAACGGTTTCGAATCTGAAGATTCCTTCTGATAACTTTTGTGCGCATTGGTCAGAAGACGGTCTGTGCCAATTTTCGTGAGAATCGGACAAAATTTGTGACCGCTGAAACTTTTTTCGTGTTTTTGATGAAATCCAAAATGGCGGAAAATCCATCATGACGGAAATTGACGCCATATGGTGCGTTGAACTCGGCTTGGTCCAAGGATGCCGAGGATACCTTGTTTTCAAAAATCGGACATACGGTTCAAAAGTTACATGCACAAATGTACTTCAAACTTTGACCCGTTGGTGGCGCTAGAGCGTGGTTAGTGCTTACATGAAACTCAGTCAAAGTAATGTTGAGACTGTCCTTAAGCTGTGTGCAAAATTTGACAACTTTTTACCATACGGTTCTATGGGCTGCCATAGACTCCCATGGCGGAATAATAATAATAATTAAAGCTGCAAGCAGCATTGAGGTGGCCAAGCAGGAAGTTCGGCAGTGCAGATTTGCCATGTAACTCAATGCAGTCGCATCAGACATAAAGCATTAAGCAGTCACAGCAGGTTTCAAGCCAAAAAACCAAGGATCGGTTGAGATATAAGGTCACTTCCTGTTTGGCGAATGCTTTTGCCAGTTGTTCCAGAAAGCAAATACATTGATAAGGCATGGTCCGAAGATGGCCTGTTCCAATTTTGGTGAAGATCAGATGAAATTTGTGACCTGTGAAAATGTTTTGATGTTTCTGATTAAATCCAATATGGCGGCCGAATCAATTACGATGACATCACAAGTTGACCTGGGTCGGCCTAAGTACGTCTAACAGCATTACCAGACACCATTAGTACATTTGAATTCCAAACACATCAACAGCTGCAGGCCAAAATGCATGGTTGCTAATTGCAGCGCCCCCTAGAGGTCAAAGGTCGCCAAAATTTCTTGAGCGTTCCCCTGATCGGGTCCTGAGTCCATGCACCGAGTTTGGCTTTGATACACGCAAGGGCTGCTGAGATATGAGCTCACTTCCTGTTAGGGGCTTCGCCGCAAATTTCGATTGGCTGTTACGGGAGAACGGTTTTAGTTCCGAAGACAAAAAGTAACGCGTTAATGAAGCACGGTCCGTAGATGACGTGTGTGAAGTTTGGTGTCGATCGGACAAAAGTTGTGACCCGTGAAAACTTTGAAGTGTTTTCGATTAAATCCAAAATGGCGGAAATTCCAATGGGGCGAAATTAAGATCATAGGTATCGTCGATCTCGGCATGATCCAAGGAGTCCAACAGTACCAAGTTTTTGAATATCAGGCATACGGGTCAAAAGTTATAAGCAAAAACGCAATTTTGCTAATTACATCGCCCCCTAGTGGCCGAATGACACCAAATTGTTATTGCGCACTTCTAACGGAGTGTCGAAGCGCGTGACCGAGTTTGGTCTTCGGAAGTCAAAGCGTCGCCGAGATATAAGAAAACTTCCTGTTTGGCGGCGTTGCCGGCGACTGCGATTGGCTAACGCGAAAAGTTGGCATGAACTGTCACTGGGGCAACCCACGGTATCTGCGGATATCGCAATTTCATTTCAAATAAAAACGCATCAAGAGATATGAGCAAAAACAATGTTTTGCTAATTATAGCGCCCCCTAGTGGAGAAATGACACCAGATTTTTATCGTGCGCTTGGGACAGAGTCTGGAAGCGTGGTACCAAATTTGGTTTCATTGCACCAAAACGTTGCCGAGATATGAGCTCAAATGGAAAACGGCGCCTTCGCCGCCAATTTTGATTGGCTGTTACGGCCAAACGGTTTCGAATCTGAAGATTCCTTCTGATAACTTTTGTGCGCATTGGTCAGAAGACGGTCTGTGCCAATTTTCGTGAGAATCGGACAAAATTTGTGACCGCTGAAACTTTTTTCGTGTTTTTGATGAAATCCAAAATGGCGGAAAATCCATCATGACGGAAATTGACGCCATATGGTGCGTTGAACTCGGCTTGGTCCAAGGATGCCGAGGATACCTTGTTTTCAAAAATCGGACATACGGTTCAAAAGTTACGTGCACAAATGTACTTCAAACTTTGACCCGTTGGTGGCGCTAGAGCGTGGTTAGTGCTTACATGAAACTCAGTCAAAGTAAAGTTGAGACTGTCCTTAAGCTGTGTGCAAAATTTCACAACTTTTTACCATACGGTTCTATGGGCTGCCATAGACTCCCATGGCGGAATAATAATAATAATAATAGGGAAGAAAACGTACAATCACAATAGGTGTCCTACGCAGCTTCGCTGCTTGGCCACCAATAATAGGGAAGAAAACGTACAAACACAATAGGTGTCCTACGCAGCTTCGCTGCTTGGCCACCAATTAAAGCTGCAAGCAGCATTGAGGTGGCCAAGCAGGAAGTTCGGCAGCGCAGATTTGCCATGTAACTCAATGCAGTCGCATCAGACATAAAGCATTAAGCAGTCACAGCAGGTTTCAAGCCAAAAAACCAAGGATCGGTTGAGATATAAGGTCACTTCCTGTTTGGCGAATGCTTTTGCCAGTTGTTCCAGAAAGCAAATACATTGATAAGGCATGGTCCGAAGATGGCCTGTTCCAATTTTGGTGAAGATCAGATGAAATTTGTGACCTGTGAAAATGTTTTGATGTTTCTGATTAAATCCAATATGGCGGCCGAATCAATTACGATGACATCACAAGTTGACCTGGGTCGGCCTAAGTACGTCTAACAGCATTACCAGACACCATTAGTACATTTGAATTCCAAACACATCAACAGCTGCAGGCCAAAATGCATGGTTGCTAATTGCAGCGCCCCCTAGAGGTCAAAGGTCGCCAAAATTTCTTGAGCGTTCCCCTGATCGGGTCCTGAGTCCATGCACCGAGTTTGGCTTTGATACACGCAAGGGCTGCTGAGATATGAGCTCACTTCCTGTTAGGGGCTTCGCCGCAAATTTCGATTGGCTGTTACGGGAGAACGGTTTTAGTTCCGAAGACAAAAAGTAACGCGTTAATGAAGCACGGTCCGTAGATGACGTGTGTGAAGTTTGGTGTCGATCGGACAAAAGTTGTGACCCGTGAAAACTTTGAAGTGTTTTCGATTAAATCCAAAATGGCGGAAATTCCAATGGGGCGAAATTAAGATCATAGGTATCGTCGATCTCGGCATGATCCAAGGAGTCCAACAGTACCAAGTTTTTGAATATCAGGCATACGGGTCAAAAGTTATAAGCGAAAACGCAATTTTGCTAATTACATCGCCCCCTAGTGGCCGAATGACACCAAATTGTTATTGCGCACTTCTAGGGGAGTGTCGAAGCGTGTGACCGAGTTTGGTCTTCGGAAGTCAAAGCGTCGCCGAGATATAAGAAAACTTCCTGTTTGGCGGCGTTGCCGCCGACTGCGATTGGCTAACGCGAAAAGTCGGCATGAACTGTCACTGGGGCAACCCACGGTATCTGTGGATATCGTAATTTCATTTCAAATAAAAACGCATCAAGAGATATGAGCAAAAACAATGTTTTGCTAATTATAGCGCCCCCTAGTGGAGAAATGACACCAGATTTTTATCGTGCACTTGGGACAGAGTCTGGAAGCGTGGTACCAAATTTGGTTTCATTGCACCAAAACGTTGCCGAGATATGAGCTCAAATGGAAAACGGCGCCTTCGCCGCCAATTTTGATTGGCTGTTACGGCCAAACGGTTTCGAATCTGAAGATGACTTCTGATAACTTTTGTGCGCATTGGTCAGAAGACGGTGTGTGCCAATTTTCGTGAGAATCGGACAAAATTTGTGACCGCTGAAACTTTTTTCGTGTTTTTGATGAAATCCAAAATGGCGGAAAATCCATCATGGCCGAAATTGACGCCATATGGTGCGTTGAACCCGGCGTGGTCCAAGGATGCCGAGGATACCTTGTTTTCAAAAATCGGACATACGGTTCAAAAGTTACATGCACAAATGTACTTCAAACTTTGACCCGTTGGTGGCGCTAGAGCGTGGTTAGTGCTTACATGAAACTCAGTCAATGTAAAGTTGAGACTGTCCTTAAGCTGTGTGCAAAATTTGACAACTTTTTACCATACGGTTCTATGGGCTGCCATAGACTCCCATGGCGGAAAAATAATAATAATAATAATAATTAAAGCTGCAAGCAGCATTGAGGTGGCCAAGCAGAACGTTCAGCAGCGCAGATTTGCCACGTAACTCAATGCAGTCGCATCAGACATAAAGCATTAAGCAGTCACAGCAGGTTTCGAGCCAAAAAACCCAGGATCGGTTGAGATATAAGGTCACTTCCTGTTTGGCGAATGCTTTTGCCAATTGCTCCAGAAAGCAATGCATTGATAAGGCATGGTCCGAAGATGGCCTGTTCCAATTTTGGTGAAGATCAGATGAAATTTGTGACCTGTGAAAACGTTTTGATGTTTCTGATTAAATCCAATATGGCGGCCGAATCAATTACGATGACATCACAAGTTGACGTGGGTCGGCCTAAGGACGTCTAACAGTATTACCAGACACCATTAGTACATTTGAATTCCAAACACATCAACAGCTACAGGCCAAAATGCATGGTTGCTAATTGCAGCGCCCCCTAGAGGTCAAAGGTCGCCAAAATTTCTTGAGCGTTCCCCTGATTGGGTCCTGAGTCCATGTACCGAGTTTGGCTTTGATACACGCAAGGGCTGCTGAGATATGAGCTCACTTCCTGTTAGGGGCTTCGCCGCAAATTTCGATTGGCTGTTACGGGAGAACGGTTTTAGTTCCGAAGACAAAAAGTAACGCGTTAATGAAGCACGGTCCGTAGATGACGTGTGTGAAGTTTGGTGTCGATCGGACAAAAGTTGTGACCCGTGAAAACTTTGAAGTGTTTTCGATAAAATCCAAAATGGCGGAAATTCCAATGGGGCGAAATTAACATCATAGGTATCGTCGATCTCGGCATGATCCAAGGAGTCCAACAGTACCAAGTTTTTGAATATCAGGCATACGGGTCAAAAGTCATAAGCGAAAACGCAATTTTGCTAATTACATCGCCCCCTAGTGGCCGAGTGACACCAAATTTTCATTGCGCACTTCTAGGGGAGTGTCGAAGCGTGTGACCGAGTTTGGTCTTCGGAAGTCAAAGCGTCGCCGAGATATAAGAAAACTTCCTGTTTGGCGGCGTTGCCGCCGACTGCGATTGGCTAACGCGAAAAGTCGGCATGAACTGTCACTGGGGCAACCCACGGTATCTGTGGATATCGTAATTTCATTTCAAATAAAAACGCATCAAGAGATATGAGCAAAAACAATGTTTTGCTAATTATAGCGCCCCCTAGTGGAGAAATGACACCAGATTTTTATCGTGCACTTGGGACAGAGTCTGGAAGCGTGGTACCAAATTTGGTTTCATTGCACCAAAACGTTGCCGAGATATGAGCTCAAATGGAAAACGGCGCCTTCGCCGCCAATTTTGATTGGCTGTTACGGCCAAACGGTTTCGAATCTGAAGATGACTTCTGATAACTTTTGTGCGCATTGGTCAGAAGACGGTGTGTGCCAATTTTCGTGAGAATCGGACAAAATTTGTGACCGCTGAAACTTTTTTCGTGTTTTTGATGAAATCCAAAATGGCGGAAAATCCATCATGGCCGAAATTGACGCCATATGGTGCGTTGAACCCGGCGTGGTCCAAGGATGCCGAGGATACCTTGTTTTCAAAAATCGGACATACGGTTCAAAAGTTACATGCACAAATGTACTTCAAACTTTGACCCGTTGGTGGCGCTAGAGCGTGGTTAGTGCTTACATGAAACTCAGTCAATGTAAAGTTGAGACTGTCCTTAAGCTGTGTGCAAAATTTGACAACTTTTTACCATACGGTTCTATGGGCTGCCATAGACTCCCATGGCGGAAAAATAATAATAATAATAATAATAATAATAATAATAATAATAATAGGGAAGAAAACGTAGAAACACAATAGGTGTCCTACGCAGCTTCGCTGCTTGGCCACCAATAATAATAATAATAATAGGGAAGAAAACGTAGAAACACAATAGGTGTCCTACGCAGCTTCGCTGCTTGGCCACCAATAATAATAATAATAATAATAGGGAAGAAAACGTAGAAACACAATAGGTGTCCTACGCAGCTTCGCTGCTTGGCCACCAATTAAAGCTGCAAGCAGCATTGAGGTGGCCAAGCAGGAAGTTCGGCAGCGCAGATTTGCCATGTAACTCAATGCAGTCGCATCAGACATAAAGCATTAAGCAGTCACAGCAGGTTTCGAGCCAAAAAAGCCAGGATCCTGTTTGGCGAATGCTTTTGCCAGTTGTTCCAGAAAGCAAATACATCGATAAGGCATGGTCCGAAGATGGCCTGTTCCAATTTTGGTGAAGATCAGATGAAATTTGTGACCTGTGAAAATGTTTTGATGTTTCTGATTAAATCCAATATGGCGGCCGAATCAATTACGATGACATCACAAGTTGACGTGGGTCGGCCTAATGACGTCTAACAGTATAACCAGACACCATTAGTACATTTTAATTCCAAAGACATCAACAGCTACAGGCCAAAATGCATGGTTGCTAATTGCAGCGCCCCCTAGAGGTCATAGGTCGCCAAAATTTATTGAGCGTTCCCCTGATCGGGTCCTGAGTCCATGTACCGAGTTTGGCTTTGATACACGCAAGGGCTGCTGAGATATGAGCTCACTTCCTGTTAGGGGCTTCGCCGCAAATTTCGATTGGCTGTTACGGGAGAACGGTTTGAGTTCCGAAGACAAAAAGTAACGCATTAATGAAGCACGGTCCGTAGATGACGTGTGTGAAGTTTGGTGTCGATCGGACAAAAGTTGTGACCCGTGAAAACTTTGAAGTGTTTTCGATAAAATCCAAAATGGCGGAAATTCCAATGGGGCGAAATTAACATCATAGGTATCGTCGATCTCGGCATGATCCAAGGAGTCCAACAGTACCAAGTTTTTGAATATCAGGCATACGGGTCAAAAGTTATAAGCGAAAACGCAATTTTGCTAATTACATCGCCCCCTAGTGGCCGAATGACACCAAATTTTCATTGCGCACTTCTAGGGGAGTGTCGAAGCGTGTGACCGAGTTTGGTCTTCGGAAGTCAAAGCGTCGCCGAGATATAAGAAAACTTCCTGTTTGGCGGCGTTGCCGCCGACTGCGATTGGCTAACGCGAAAAGTCGGCATGAACTGTCACTGGGGCAACCCACGGTATCTGTGGATATCGTAATTTCATTTCAAATAAAAACGCATCAAGAGATATGAGCAAAAACAATGTTTTGCTAATTATAGCGCCCCCTAGTGGAGAAATGACACCAGATTTTTATCGTGCACTTGGGACAGAGTCTGGAAGCGTGGTACCAAATTTGGTTTCATTGCACCAAAACGTTGCCGAGATATGAGCTCAAATGGAAAACGGCGCCTTCGCCGCCAATTTTGATTGGCTGTTACGGCCAAACGGTTTCGAATCTGAAGATGACTTCTGATAACTTTTGTGCGCATTGGTCAGAAGACGGTGTGTGCCAATTTTCGTGAGAATCGGACAAAATTTGTGACCGCTGAAACTTTTTTCGTGTTTTTGATGAAATCCAAAATGGCGGAAAATCCATCATGGCCGAAATTGACGCCATATGGTGCGTTGAACCCGGCGTGGTCCAAGGATGCCGAGGATACCTTGTTTTCAAAAATCGGACATACGGTTCAAAAGTTACATGCACAAATGTACTTCAAACTTTGACCCGTTGGTGGCGCTAGAGCGTGGTTAGTGCTTACATGAAACTCAGTCAATGTAAAGTTGAGACTGTCCTTAAGCTGTGTGCAAAATTTCACAACTTTTTACCATACGGTTCTATGGGCTGCCATAGACTCCCATGGCGGAATAATAATAATAATAGGGAAGAAAACGTACAATCACAATAGGTGTCCTACGCAGCTTCGCTGCTTGGCCACCAATAATAATAATAATTAAAGCTGCAAGCAGCATTGAGGTGGCCAAGCAGGAAGTTCGGCAGCGCAGATTTGCCATGTAACTCAATGCAGTCGCATCAGACATAAAGCATTAAGCAGTCACAGCAGGTTTCGAGCCAAAAAAGCCAGGATCCTGTTTGGCGAATGCTTTTGCCAGTTGTTCCAGAAAGCAAATACATCGATAAGGCATGGTCCGAAGATGGCCTGTTCCAATTTTGGTGAAGATCAGATGAAATTTGTGACCTGTGAAAATGTTTTGATGTTTCTGATTAAATCCAATATGGCGGCCGAATCAATTACGATGACATCACAAGTTGACGTGGGTCGGCCTAATGACGTCTAACAGTATAACCAGACACCATTAGTACATTTTAATTCCAAAGACATCAACAGCTACAGGCCAAAATGCATGGTTGCTAATTGCAGCGCCCCCTAGAGGTCATAGGTCGCCAAAATTTATTGAGCGTTCCCCTGATCGGGTCCTGAGTCCATGTACCGAGTTTGGCTTTGATACACGCAAGGGCTGCTGAGATATGAGCTCACTTCCTGTTAGGGGCTTCGCCGCAAATTTCGATTGGCTGTTACGGGAGAACGGTTTTAGTTCCGAAGACAAAAAGTAACGCATTAATGAAGCACGGTCCGTAGATGACGTGTGTGAAGTTTGGTGTCGATCGGACAAAAGTTGTGACCCGTGAAAACTTTGAAGTGTTTTCGATAAAATCCAAAATGGCGGAAATTCCAATGGGGCGAAATTAACATCATAGGTATCGTCGATCTCGGCATGATCCAAGGAGTCCAACAGTACCAAGTTTTTGAATATCAGGCATACGGGTCAAAAGTTATAAGCGAAAACGCAATTTTGCTAATTACATCGCCCCCTAGTGGCCGAATGACACCAAATTTTCATTGCGCACTTCTAGGGGAGTGTCGAAGCGTGTGACCGAGTTTGGTCTTCGGAAGTCAAAGCGTCGCCGAGATATAAGAAAACTTCCTGTTTGGCGGCGTTGCCGGCGACTGCGATTGGCTAACACAAAAAGTTGGCATGAACTGTCACCGGGGCAACCCACGGTATGTGCGGATATCGCAATTTCATTTCAAATAAAAACGCATCAAGAGATATGAGCAAAAACAATGTTTTGCTAATTATAGCGCCCCCTAGTGGAGAAATGACACCAGATTTTTATCGTGCACTTGGGACACCATCTGGAAGCGTGCTACCAAATTTGGTTTCATTGCACCAAAACGTTGCCGAGATATGAGCTCAAATGGAAAACGGCGCCTTCGCCGCCAATTTTGATTGGCTGTTACGGCCAAACGGTTTCGAATCTGAAGATTCCTTCTGATAACTTTTGTGCGCATTGGTCAGAAGACGGTCTGTGCCAATTTTCGTGAGAATCGGACAAAATTTGTGACCGCTGAAACTTTTTTCGTGTTTTTGATGAAATCCAAAATGGCGGAAAATCCATCATGACGGAAATTGACGCCATATGGTGCGTTGAACTCGGCTTGGTCCAAGGATGCCGAGGATACCTTGTTTTCAAAAATCGGACATACGGTTCAAAAGTTACATGCACAAATGTACTTCAAACTTTGACCCGTTGGTGGCGCTAGAGCGTGGTTAGTGCTTACATGAAACTCAGTCAAAGTAATGTTGAGACTGTCCTTAAGCTGTGTGCAAAATTTGACAACTTTTTACCATACGGTTCTATGGGCTGCCATAGACTCCCATGGCGGAATAATAATAATAATTAAAGCTGCAAGCAGCATTGAGGTGGCCAAGCAGGAAGTTCGGCAGCGCAGATTTGCCATGTAACTCAATGCAGTCGCATCAGACATAAAGCATTAAGCAGTCACAGCAGGTTTCGAGCCAAAAAAGCCAGGATCCTGTTTGGCGAATGCTTTTGCCAGTTGTTCCAGAAAGCAAATACATCGATAAGGCATGGTCCGAAGATGGCCTGTTCCAATTTTGGTGAAGATCAGATGAAATTTGTGACCTGTGAAAATGTTTTGATGTTTCTGATTAAATCCAATATGGCGGCCGAATCAATTACGATGACATCACAAGTTGACGTGGGTCGGCCTAATGACGTCTAACAGTATAACCAGACACCATTAGTACATTTTAATTCCAAAGACATCAACAGCTACAGGCCAAAATGCATGGTTGCTAATTGCAGCGCCCCCTAGAGGTCATAGGTCGCCAAAATTTATTGAGCGTTCCCCTGATCGGGTCCTGAGTCCATGTACCGAGTTTGGCTTTGATACACGCAAGGGCTGCTGAGATATGAGCTCACTTCCTGTTAGGGGCTTCGCCGCAAATTTCGATTGGCTGTTACGGGAGAACGGTTTTAGTTCCGAAGACAAAAAGTAACGCATTAATGAAGCACGGTCCGTAGATGACGTGTGTGAAGTTTGGTGTCGATCGGACAAAAGTTGTGACCCGTGAAAACTTTGAAGTGTTTTCGATAAAATCCAAAATGGCGGAAATTCCAATGGGGCGAAATTAACATCATAGGTATCGTCGATCTCGGCATGATCCAAGGAGTCCAACAGTACCAAGTTTTTGAATATCAGGCATACGGGTCAAAAGTTATAAGCGAAAACGCAATTTTGCTAATTACATCGCCCCCTAGTGGCCGAATGACACCAAATTTTCATTGCGCACTTCTAGGGGAGTGTCGAAGCGTGTGACCGAGTTTGGTCTTCGGAAGTCAAAGCGTCGCCGAGATATAAGAAAACTTCCTGTTTGGCGGCGTTGCCGCCGACTGCGATTGGCTAACGCGAAAAGTCGGCATGAACTGTCACTGGGGCAACCCACGGTATCTGTGGATATCGTAATTTCATTTCAAATAAAAACGCATCAAGAGATATGAGCAAAAACAATGTTTTGCTAATTATAGCGCCCCCTAGTGGAGAAATGACACCAGATTTTTATCGTGCACTTGGGACAGAGTCTGGAAGCGTGGTACCAAATTTGGTTTCATTGCACCAAAACGTTGCCGAGATATGAGCTCAAATGGAAAACGGCGCCTTCGCCGCCAATTTTGATTGGCTGTTACGGCCAAACGGTTTCGAATCTGAAGATGACTTCTGATAACTTTTGTGCGCATTGGTCAGAAGACGGTGTGTGCCAATTTTCGTGAGAATCGGACAAAATTTGTGACCGCTGAAACTTTTTTCGTGTTTTTGATGAAATCCAAAATGGCGGAAAATCCATCATGGCCGAAATTGACGCCATATGGTGCGTTGAACCCGGCGTGGTCCAAGGATGCCGAGGATACCTTGTTTTCAAAAATCGGACATACGGTTCAAAAGTTACATGCACAAATGTACTTCAAACTTTGACCCGTTGGTGGCGCTAGAGCGTGGTTAGTGCTTACATGAAACTCAGTCAAAGTAAAGTTGAGACTGTCCTTAAGCTGTGTGCAAAATTTGACAACTTTTTACCATACGGTTCTATGGGCTGCCATAGACTCCCATGGCGGAAAAATAATAATAATAATAATAATAATAATAATAATAATAATAATAGGGAAGAAAACGTAGAAACACAATAGGTGTCCTACGCAGCTTCGCTGCTTGGCCACCAACTAGACAATTCCCCTGCGGGAAATCGCGAGAGTGATGCAGTGGCCGCAGCAGTCTGCGATACCATGCTATATTGCTGTGATAGTACGATGCTACGATGCTACGATGATGCTACTATGCCAAGATGCTACAATGCTGAATGAATGAATTAATTTATTGATCATTGAGAGATACTCACGAGCACGAACGGGGGGACGAGCTTGAGAGCAGGGTCGGTGGGAAGGCTCCTCTCCGGCCGGGGGGGACGTCTGATGAAACATTAAGACCAAACACATACAGAACTCAGCAGTTAAGGAGAAAACAATAGATGTAACATTTCTAGAGCCATTTTCACGCAGACAGATGTCATTGTGGCACAGAAGCTTATCTACTGTGTAAATACCTCCAGGGGGGAAGGGGTGGACCTCAGCTCCTCCAGGTCGAGCCTCCTCCAGCGCTGCTTCACCGCCATGGAACGTCTGGACTTCCTAGGCATCCTGCTGACAAAAAATAGACAGAAAAAAAAAACAAGACAAAATACTTTTCAAAGCTTAACAGGCTATCAAACCTATCAAACTAACCTAAACCCTAACCTTTACCTAAACTCTAACTACCTAATGTAAAATAATCTAATCTAAGACAAATTAATGTAATATGTTATACTTAAATTAAATCTGTGTAGATGAAGGTGTGGTGAATGTATGTGTGTGGGTGAGGTGGCGATACTGCTCTGCGATGGTTGAGGGCGATGAATCAACGATGATCACTCTCAGCTGTCGAAGCACAGGAACCCTTTAATCCTATCAAAGACAATGCAAAAAAATTGAAATGTCTTTCAAATGTTATAAGTAAATGTAAGCAACAAGCTAATAACAAAGCAAACACATGTTAAACATCTGTAGTTGTCATAAAGTGTGTGTTTTCCTTATACTAAGATGCTATGATGCTAAGATGCTTTAATGATGCTACCATGCTATGATGCTTTAATGATCACCTGTTCATATAGTCATAATATAATCCTGGTGAAATTATTTGCGACTTACGACGCAAATAATTTCATGTTTGACTACAAAAAGTAATGGTCACGTCAAGACAGGTATGAAAGTATTCGCGACTTACGTCGCGAATGTCTTTACTAAGTAGCATGTCTTTACTACCATGAGCAGCAGCTATAACAAAAAGCACAACTCAAATAGTCATTTAAGGCCTGGTTCCTTCTGACTGGATGGGTGTGAGTTTGATGTCATGCAGGGTACAACAAACCAAACAGGATGAGGAGGATGCAGTAGGCCTGGCTGAGAGAGAGAGACACTGAGAAGGGTCGTCCTTTACGCCCTTCTACAAACTGCAGGGCAGGTACAGGCGGCAGACCCCTCCCAGCTCCACCTGAAAGCCAGCATCAAATAAGGAAGAGAGTGGGAGGGATCGTCACACCCCCACCAGGATTATATTATGACTATATGAACAGGTGAATTATTATGATTAACGATCAATTATTACAATTTGCTCGTTAATCATAATAATTTTAACAATAAAACTCATTACTCCTACCTGAGCAATAGTTTAACAGTTTACGGCACAGTCTTACAGTTAGAAAAACAATAATATTAAACTTAACACATCCAGGCTGTAACAAGGAATCAGCGATGAAGTGAAGACCTTCAAATTGTCCTGCGAGTCCAGCTCTTTGTCTCATGTTGGACGTCACTGCAGTCTGTCTGGATCAGCTGGAGGAAAACTATAGGCAGACAAATAGACATGTCAAATAATGTTATGTAACATACTTAATATAACTCTTATGAGTGTTCAACAGCTCATTATTTATTTAATTAAAAACATCATATTATATTAAATTACTCCAATTATATATATACTGTCATTAATGTTGTTGCAAGCCATAAATGTTTACTACTTTATGTGGTGGAATAATATATTTTTCAGTTTGACACAGTTTCATTTAAAAATATCTTCCCTTTAAATTGTAAAACTTCAACATTATTACTGTGATAAGCTCCCGCTAGCAAAGGGGCGAATTAGCCGGCGGCTAACCCCACTAGCCTCCGCGTTAGCTCACGGCGAACTGCCGCGGCTAATTCGTGTTTAACTCCCGCGGGTCCGCGGTTAAATCCCGGTTAGCTAGCGGTTAGCTCGAGGCTAACTCCGCGGTTGAGTCCGCGGCGTTAAGGTAGCGGCTAGCTAGCTCCGTTAGCTCCGCTAGCTTGCTAACATACATGCGCTATGCTGGAAGGCTAGTCGTCGGCTAAATCACTGGGCGGCTAGTCGTTTTAATGTTTTGGCAGATCATGTTTTCCACTGAGAGCTCTTTTCCCGCCTCTCGTCCCCAGCAGCTGCGTGTGTGAACGTGTGTAAGCTGGTTGGGGTCTGGTTGTCATGGCTACCAGGGTCAACTGCTCCTGTTAGAATGTCAGTTGGAAGACGGGGAAAGAGAGAGAAAATGCTGAAAAATCGCCTCGAACAGGAAGGACTTGTGGCCAAACCGTATTTCCAATCATTGAACCGACTGAACTTTGGGCATCTTGAGGCTTTCCTGAACGTCTAGATGTGTAATTTGTGGGTAAAATGAAGAAATGTGACCTATTCTAAGCGATTCAAAGAAAGGTTACGTCTGCTTTCCTCCAGAAATTTCCCTGCCTTTTTAACATGGCAGTCTATGGAGCTGTGGGTGGGTGTTGCTGGCGCATCTTTGTGTCTGACGCCAAAACTATAAGACTTACAGCTTTAGCAGACGAATTTGAGTGAGAAGACACATTTTCCTACGTTTCTATGTATAAATTATGTCTGTCGTGTGAAATTTGTGGCCACGGGAGCAGTTTCTGTGCAGTTTTTTGACTAACTTTCTTCTCCCCTCCTCACTCTAGCTGATGATGTCATCCACTCTAGCACAAACATTCCGCGCAATACACACCCATTATAAACCCTGAAATTTGAGTAAAAACCTACACAACTCTGAGGCTTCATAGTTTAAAAACGGTAAAAGTTGTCGACAAGTGAAGTGAATCTCTGAAGAGAAGGCAAGAGTACCTACGTTTTAAAGTTGAAATGAAGTCTCTCGGTTAAAGTATGCCAGAGCAGTTCATTGTTGAAAATGTCTGTTGAATTTTTTTTTTTTTCGGGCTTCTCCATTCATTTCAATTGGGAAATTTGTCGCAGTTTTTTCGCGACTACGTCGCGAAAAAATCTTGTTTGAAAGAACTGTATAGAAGCACACCGAGTCCGATCGAGACGCACGTTTTGATGTATTTTGTGTCTGTGTGCGACGAACGGTATTTGAGTTGAAAGGTTTCGAAAATGCGTAGGAAAAAGTTTAATAATAACTAGACAATTCCCCTGCGGGAAATCGCGAGAGTGATGCAGTGGCCGCAGCAGTCTGCGATACCATGCTATATTGCTGTGATAGTACAATGCTACGATGCTACGATGATGCTGCTATGCCAAGATGCTACAATGCTGAATGAATGAATGAATTTATTGATCATTGAGAGATACTCACGAGCACGAACGGGGGGACGAGCTTGAGAGCAGGGTCGGTGGGAAGGCTCCTCTCCGGCCGGGGGGGACGTCTGATGAAACATTAAGACCAAACACATACAGAACTCAGCAGTTAAGGAGAAAAACAATAGATTTCTAGAGCCATTTTCACGCAGACAGATGTCATTGTGGCACAGAAGCTTATCTACTGTGTAAATACCTCCAGGGGGGAAGGGGTGGACCTCAGCTCCTCCAGGTCGAGCCTCCTCCAGCGCTGCTTCACCGCCATGGAACGTCTGGACTTCCTAGGCATCCTGCTGACAAAAAATAGACAGAAAAAAAAAACAAGACAAAATACTTTTCAAAGCTTAACAGGCTATCAAACCTATCAAACTAACCTAAACCCTAACCTTTACCTAAACTCTAACTACCTAATGTAAAATAATCTAATCTAAGACAAATTAATGTAATATGTTATACTTAAATTAAATCTGTGTAGATGAAGGTGTGGTGAATGTATGTGTGTGGGTGAGGTGGCGATACTGCTCTGCGATGGTTGAGGGCGATGAATCAACGATGATCACTCTCAGCTGTCGAAGCACAGGAACCCTTTAATCCTATCAAAGACAATGCAAAAAAATTGAAATGTCTTTCAAATGTTATAAGTAAATGTAAGCAACAAGCTAATAACAAAGCAGACACATGTTAAACATCTGTAGTTGTCATAAAGTGTGTGTTTTCCTTATACTAAGATGCTATGATGCTAAGATACTACAATGCTAAGATGCTTTAATGATGCTACAATGCTATGATGCTAAGATGCTTTAATGATGCTACCATGATGCTACCATGCTATGATGCTTTAATGATCACCTGTTCATATAGTCATAATATAATCCATGTTTGACTACAAAAAGAAATGGTCAGGTCAAGACAGGTATGAAAGTATTCGCGACTTACGTCGCGAATGTCTTTACTAAGTAGCATGTCTTTACTACCATGAGCAGCAGCTATAACAAAAAGCACAACTCAAATAGTCATTTAAGGCCTGGTTCCTTCTGACTGGATGGGTGTGAGTTTGATGTCATGCAGGGTACAACAAACCAAACAGGATGAGGAGGATGCAGTAGGCCTGGCTGAGAGAGAGAGACACTGAGAAGGGTCGTCCTTTACGCCCTTCTACAAACTGAAGGGCAGGTACAGGCAGCAGACCCCTCCCAGCTCCACCTGAAAGCCAGAATCACATAAGGAAGAGAGTGGGAGGGATCGTCACACCCCCACCAGGATTATATTATGACTATATGAACAGGTGAATTATTATGATTAACGATCAATTATTACAATTTGCTCGTTAATCATAATAATTTTAACAATAAAACTCATTACTCCTACCTGAGCAATAGTTTAACAGTTTACGGCACAGTCTAACAGTTAAAAAAACAATAATATTAAACTTAACACATCCAGGCTGTAACAAAGAATCAGCGATGAAGTGAAGACCTTCAAATTGTCCTGCGAGTCCAGCTCTTCGTCTCATGTTGGATGTCACTGCAGTCTGTCTGGATCAGCTGGAGGAAAACTATAGGCAGACAAATAGACATGTCAAATAATGTTATGTAACATACTTAATATAACTCTTATGAGTGTTCAACAGCTCATTATTTATTTAATTAAAAACATCATATTATATTAAATTACTCCAATTATATATATATACTGTCATTAATGTTGTTGCAAGCCATAAATGTTTCCTACTTTATGTGGTGGAATAATATATTTTTCAGTTTGACACAGTTTAAAAATATCTTCCCTTTAAATTGTAAAACTTCCAACATTATTACTGTGATAAGCACCCGCTAGCAAGGCGGCGAATTAGCCGGCGGCTAACCCCACTAGCCTCCGCGTTAGCTCACGGCGAACTGCCGCGGCTAATTCGTGTTTAACTCCCGCGGGTCCGCGGTTAAATCCCGGTTAGCTAGCGGTTAGCTCGAGGCTAACTCCGCGGTTGAGTCCGCGGCGTTAAGGTAGCGGCTAGCTAGCTCCGTTAGCTCCGCTAGCTTGCTAACATACATGAGCTATGCTGGAAGGCTAGTCGTCGGCTAAATCACTGGGCGGCTAGTCGTTAGCGTCTGTTAGCAGTTTAGCTATTCACTGACCTAATAAGATGAAGGAAACGGGTCAGGGATGTTGTGTCAGGAGTTTCAGCAAAGCAGCCAGATATAATTTGTGTTTAAAATAAAGGAAAAGGTCAAACATGAAGTTGTCATTCAGTCAATGACAAGAGCTATAGCTAAGAGGCCCAGCAGCTGTGTGAAAGCACCATGGCAGACAGGGATGGTTTGGGGGGTTTTAATGTTTTGGCAGATCATGTTTTCCACTGAGAGCTCTTTTCCCGCCTCTCGTCCCCAGCAGCTGCGTGTGTGAACGTGTGTAAGCTGGTTGGGGTCTGGTTGTCATGGCTACCAGGGTCAACTGCTCCTGTTAGAATGTCAGTTGGAAGACGGGGAAAGAGAGAGAAAATGCTGAAAAATCGCCTCGAACAGGAAGGACTTGTGGCCAAACCGTATTTCCAATCATTGAACCGACTTAACTTTGGGCATCTTGAGGCTTTCCTGAACGTCTAGATGTGTAATTTGTGGGTAAAATGAAGAAATGTGACCTATTCTAAGCGATTCAAAGAAAGGTTACGTCTGCTTTCCTCCAGAAATTTCCCTGCCTTTTTAACATGGCAGTCTATGGAGCTGTGGGTGGGTGTTGCTGGCGCATCTTTGTGTCTGACGCCAAAACTATAAGACTTACAGCTTTAGCAGACGAATTTGAGTGAGAAGACACATTTTCCTACGTTTCTATGTATAAATTATGTCTGTCGTGTGAAATTTGTGGCCACGGGAGCAGTTTCTGTGCAGTTTTTTGACTAACTTTCTTCTCCCCTCCTCACTCTAGCTGATGATGTCATCCACTCTAGCACAAACATTCCGCGCAATACACACCCATTATAAACCCTGAAATTTGAGTAAAAACCTACACAACTCTGAGGCTTCATAGTTTAAAAACGGTAAAAGTTGTCGATAAGTGAAGTGAATCTCTGAAGAGAAGGCAAGAGTACCTACGTTTTAAAGTTTAAATGAAGTCTCTCGGTTAAAGTATGCCAGAGCAGTTCATTGTTGAAAATGTCTGTTGAATTTTTTTTTTTTTCGGGCTTCTCCATTCATTTCAATTGGGAAATTTGTCGCAGTTTTTTCGCGACTACGTCGCGAAAAAATCTTGTTTGAAAGAACTGTATAGAAGCACACCGAGTCCGATCGAGACGCACGTTTTGATGTATTTTGTGTCTGTGTGCGACGAACGGTATTTGAGTTGAAAGGTTTCGAAAATGCGTAGGAAAAAGTTTAATAATAATAATAATAAGAAGAAAAACGTAGTGAAGAACAATAGTTTGCAGTGCTTCGCACTGCAAACTATTGACTCCCATAGCTTTGCTATGAGGGTCAATAGTTTGCATTGCGTAGCACTGCATCACTAATTAAAGCTGCAAGCAGCATTGAGGTGGCCAAGCAGAAAGTTCAGCAGTGCAGATTTGCCACGTAACTCAATGCAGTCGCATCAGACATAAAGCATTAAGCAGTCACAGCAGGTTTCAAGCCAAAAAAGCCAGGATCGGTTGAGATATAAGGTCACTTCCTGTTTGGCGAATGCTTTTGCCAATTGCTCCAGAAAGCAATGCATCGATAAGGCATGGTCTGAAGATGGCCTGTTCCAATTTTGGTGAAGATCAGATGAAATTTGTGACCTGTGAAAATGTTTTGATGTTTCTGATTGAATCCAATATGGCGGCCGAATCAATTACGATGACATCACAAGTTGACGTGGGTCGGCCTAAGGACGTCTAACAGTATTACCAGACACCATTAGTACATTTGAATTCCAAACACATCAACAGCTGCAGGCCAAAATGCATGGTTGCTAATTGCAGCGCCCCCTAGAGGTCATAGGTCGCCAAAATTTATTGAGCGTTCCCCTGATCGGGTCCTGAGTCCATGTACCGAGTTTGGCTTTGATACACGCAAGGGCTGCTGAGATATGAGCTCACTTCCTGTTAGGGGCTTCGCCGCAAATTTCGATTGGCTGTTACGGGAGAACGGTTTTAGTTCCGAAGACAAAAAGTAACGCATTAATGAAGCACGGTCCGTAGATGACGTGTGTGAAGTTTGGTGTCGATCGGACAAAAGTTGTGACCCGTGAAAACTTTGAAGTGTTTTCGATCAAATCCAAAATGGCGGAAATTCCAATGGGGCGAAATTAACATCATAGGTATCGTCGATCTCGGCATGATCCAAGGAGTCCAACAGTACCAAGTTTTTGAATATCAGGCATACGGGTCAAAAGTTATAAGCGAAAACGCAATTTTGCTAATTACATCGCCCCCTAGTGGCCGAATGACACCAAATTTTCATTGCGCACTTCTAGGGGAGTGTCGAAGCGCGTGACCGAGTTTGGTCTTCGGAAGTCAAAGCGTCGCCGAGATATAAGAAAACTTCCTGTTTGGCGGCGTTGCCGCCGACTGCGATTGGCTAACGCGAAAAGTCGGCATGAACTGTCACTGGGGCAACCCACGGTATCTGCGGATATCGTAATTTCATTTCAAATAAAAACGCATCAAGAGATATGAGCAAAAACAATGTTTTGCTAATCATAGCGCCCCCTAGTGGAGAAATGACACCAGATTTTTATCGTGCACTTGGGACAGAGTCTGGAAGCGTGGTACCAAATTTGGTTTCATTGCACCAAAACGTTGCCGAGATATGAGCTCAAATGGAAAACGGCGCCTTCGCCGCCGATTTTGATTGGCTGTTACGGGCGACCGCTTGTAGTTCCGAAGACAAAAAGTAATGCGTTAAGGAAGCATGGTCTGTTGATGACGTGTTTGAAGTTTGGCGTCGATCGGACCAAATTTGTGACCTGTGAAAACTTTGAAAGGTTTTTGATGAAATCCAAAATGGCGGAAAATCCATCATGGCGGAAATTGACGCCATATGGTGCGTTGAACTCGGCGTGGTCCAAGGATGCCGAGGATACCTTGTTTTCAAAAATCGGACATACGGTTCAAAAGTTACATGCACAAATGTACTTCAAACTTTGACCCGTTGGTGGCGCTAGAGCGTGGTTAGTGCTTACATGAAACTCAGTCAAAGTAATGTTGAGACTGTCCTTAAGCTGTGTGCAAAATTTCACAACTTTTTACCATACGGTTCTATGGGCTGCCATAGACTCCCATGGCGGAATAATAATAATAATAGGGAAGAAAACGTACAAACACAATAGGTGTCCTACGCAGCTTCGCTGCTTGGCCACCAATTAAAGCTGCAAGCAGCATTGAGGTGGCCAAGCAGAAAGTTCAGCAGTGCAGATTTGCCGTGTAACTCAATGCAGTCGCATCAGACATAAAGCATTAAGCAGTCACAGCAGGTTTCGAGCCAAAAAACCAAGGATCGGTTGAGATATAAGGTCACTTCCTGTTTGGCGAATGCTTTTGCCAGTTGTTCCAGAAAGCAAATACATTGATAAGGCATGGTCCGAAGATGGCCTGTTCCAATTTTGGTGAAGATCAGATGAAATTTGTGACCTGTGAAAACGTTTTGATGTTTCTGATTAAATCCAATATGGCGGCCGAATCAATTACGATGACATCACAAGTTGACCTGGGTCGGCCTGAGGACGTCTAACAGCATTACCAGACACCATTAGTACATTTTAATTCCAAACACATCAACAGCTACAGGCCAAAATGCATGGTTGCTACTTGCAGCGCCCCCTAGAGGTCAAAGGTCGCCAAAATTTCTTGAGCGTCCCCCTGATCGGGTCCTGAGTCCATGCACCGAGTTTGGCTTTGATACACGCAAGGGTTGCTGAGATATGAGCTCACTTCCTGTTAGGGGCTTCGCCGCAAATTTCGATTGGCTGTTACGGGAGAACGGTTTTAGTTCCGAAGACAAAAAGTAATGCGTTAATGAAGCACGGTCCGTAGATGACGTGTGTGAAGTTTGGTGTCGATGGGACAAAATTTGTGACCCGTGAAAACTTTGAAGTGTTTTTGATTAAATCCAAAATGGCGGAAATTCCAATGGGGCGAAATTAACATCATAGGTATCGTTGATCTCGGCATGATCCAAGGAGTCCAACAGTACCAATTTTTTGAATATCAGGCATACGGGTCAAAAGTTATAAGCAAAAACGCAATTTTGCTAATTACATCGCCCCCTAGTGGCCGAATGACACCAAATTTTTATTGCGCACTTCTAACGGAGTGTCGAAGCGCGTGACCGAGTTTGGTCTTCGGAAGTCAAAGCGTCGCCGAGATATAAGAAAACTTCCTGTTTGGCGGCGTTGCCGGCGACTGCGATTGGCTAACGCGAAAAGTTGGCATGAACTGTCACTGGGGCAACCCACGGTATCTGCGGATATCGCAATTTCATTTCAAATAAAAACGCATCAAGAGATATGAGCAAAAACAATGTTTTGCTAATTATAGCGCCCCCTAGTGGAGAATTGACACCAGATTTTTATCGTGCACTTGGGACAGAGTCTGGAAGCGTGGTACCAAATTTGGTTTCATTGCACCAAAACGTTGCCGAGATATGAGCTCAAATGGAAAACGGCGCCTTCGCCGCCAATTTTGATTGGCTGTTACGGCCAAACGGTTTCGAATCTGAAGATTCCTTCTGATAACTTTTGTGCGCATTGGTCAGAAGACGGTCTGTGCCAATTTTCGTGAGAATCGGACAAAATTTGTGACCGCTGAAACTTTTTTCGTGTTTTTGATGAAATCCAAAATGGCGGAAAATCCATCATGACGGAAATTGACGCCATATGGTGCGTTGAACTCGGCTTGGTCCAAGGATGCCGAAGATACCTTGTTTTCAAAAATCGGACATACGGTTCAAAAGTTACATGCACAAATGTACTTCAAACTTTGACCCGTTGGTGGCGCTAGAGCGTGGTTAGTGCTTACATGAAACTCAGTCAAAGTAAAGTTGAGACTGTCCTTAAGCTGTGTGCAAAATTTGACAACTTTTTACCATACGGTTCTATGGGCTGCCATAGACTCCCATGGCGGAATAATAATAATAACTAGAAAATTCCCGCAGGAAATTTTGAGAGTGCCGAGTGGGCTGTTGCCGGGGTTCTGTATTGAAAAAGCACACCTCAAATAGTAATTTTTAACATGTATATTTACACACATGAGCCACTAATTCTAGCTTTAGCCGCTAATGTTAGCAATTAGCATGTCTTTACTACCATGAGCGGCTAGCACGCTAGCTACTCATGGCAGTAAAGCATTAACCACAAATGTTAGCAATTAGCATGTCTTTACTACCATGAGCAGCTAGCATGCTGGCTGCTCTTGGTAGTAAAGCATTAGCCACTAATGTTAGCAATTAGCATGTCTTTACTACCATGAGAAGGGTCGTCCTTTATGCCCTTCTACAAACTGAAGGGCAGGTACAGGCAGCAGACCCCTCCCAGCTCCACCTGAAAGCCAGCATCAAATAAGGAAGAGAGTGGGAGGGATCGTCACACCCCCACCTTTAAGAGGGCTGTCCTCACTAGGATCCCCAGACAAAGAACGAGCAAATCGTAATAATTGATCGTTAATCATAATAATTTTAACAATAAAACTCATTACTCCTACCTGAGCAATAGTTTAACAGTTTACGGCACAGTCTTACAGTTAGAAAAACGTCAATATTAAACTTAACACATCCAGGCTGTAACAAGGAATCAGCGATGAAGTGAAGACCTTCAAACTGTCCTGTTAGTCCAGCTCTTTGTCTCATGATGGACGTCACCGCAGACTGTCTGGATCAGCTGGAGGAAAACTATACGCAGACAAATAGACATGTCAAATAATGTTATGTAACATACTGAATATAACTCTTATGAGTGTTCAACAGCTCATTATTTATTTAATTAAAAATATCATATAATATTAAATTACTCCAATTATTTATATATACTGTCATTAATGTTGTTACAAGCCATAAACGTTTCCTACTTTATGTGGTGGAATAATATATTTTTCAGTTTGACACAGTTTTAGTGGCTAACCCCACTAGCCTCCGCGTTAGCTCGCGGCTAACTCCCGCGGCTAACTCGCGGTTAAGTCCCGCGGGTCCGCGGTTAAATCCCGGTTAGCTCGCGGTTAAGTCCCGGTTAGCTCGCGGTTAAATCCCGGTTAGCTTGCGGTTAGCTCGAGGCTAGCTCGCGGTTAGCTCGAGGCTAACTCCGCGGTTTAGTCCGCGGCGGTCAGCTAGCTGCTAGCTCCGCTAGCTCGCTAACATACATGAGCTATGCTGGAAGGCTAGCCTAAGGCTAAAACATTGGGCGGCTAGTAGTTAACTTCTATTAACAGTTCAGCTATGTTGGGCACAAACACTTAACATATAAATAATTCTAGAAACTCACTTACCTAATAAAGTGATAGCACCAACAGAGGAGGGAGGGAGAGAGAGAGGGAAGGAGGGAGAGGGAGAGAGAGAGCGAGGGGGGGGGGGGGGGGGGTCATGGAGTGTTCTGTCTCCCCATTGTAACAGTCTGAGAGTCCCTAATGTTTTGTCAGTCTGTGTCTGTAATGCTATAGTGGGAGGGGAGGTGGGGGGGTTGGAGTGGGGGGGTCATAGTGTCAGGTTCTGGCTCCCTACTATAGTCCTGTAATGGGTTTAGGGGGTCATAATGTTTTGGCAGTCTATTACTGTAATGCTTAAATGGAGTGGAGGGAGGGGGGTCATAGTGTCAGATTCTGGCTCCCAACTATAGTCCTGTAATGGGTTAAGTGGTCATAATGTTTTGGCAGTCTGTGTCTGTAATGCTATAGTGGGAGGGGAGGTGGGGGGGTTGGAGTGGGGGGGTCATAGTGTCAGGTTCTGGCTCCCTACTATAGTCCTGTAATGGGTTTAGGGGGTCATAATGTTTTGGCAGTCTGTGTCTGTAATGCTTAAATGGAGTGGGGGGGGGGGGGGGGGTCATAGTGTCAGATTCTGGCTCCCTACTATAGTCCTGTAATGGGTTGAGGGGTCATAATGTTTTGGCAGTCTGTGTCTGTAATGCTATAGTGGGAGGGGGGGTGGGGGGGGGGTGGAGTGGGGGGGGTCATAATGTCAGGTTCTGGCCCCCTACAGTACTGCAGTAATGGTTTGAGGGGGTTTTAATGTTTTGGCAGATCCTGTTATCCACTGAGAACTCTTTTCCCGCCACTCGGGTCTGGTTGTCATGGCTACCAGGGTCAACTGCTGCTCCTTCTCCTTTTCCCTCTCACCTCTGCCTGAGTCAGAGGGAAAGTGCAGACTAGGATTTGCCCTCCGAACAAATGCTTGTATCTCAAAAACTACAAGTGCTATCGAGAAAACAAACACATCGTGAGCGTCAGCCAAGGGTTTTCTACAATTTAGTGTTGTTGCCACGCGCGTACTGCCAAAATTGTGGCCGTAGTCGTTTTGGAAAGAAAGTATGCGACACGAAAAATCTTCGAGAAATCCCTCTCGATTTCCACATACACACACATGGGGAAAAATTCGAAAAGCTGTCGCCGCACTCCTCGCTCAGAGGAGCCTCCAGTCCAAACCGTACGTCCCACACATATTAAACCAACACCATCTTAAAGCCAACAAAAATCCCTACGTTTTTATGTATTTTTTATCTCTGTACCTCAAAAACTGTGGCCACCACGTGAGATTGAACCTTTTTTTTTCAGAATATCACCGAAACTCTGAAGCTAGAGTGACAGTTAGAGTGGGCCATAGAGCCCCATTATAAACGCTGATTTTTAATCTTTTTCCCCAAATTTCACCAAAACGTAAACTGCGACCCTGACCAAACCGTAAAAGGTATCGAAACGCCGTTTTCAGGAAGAGAAAGCTACACTTCCCGTGCCTCGTACAAACTTCCAAGCATTTTTCTACTACAAAGCATGGCCGAGTAATCGCTCGACAAAGCCAAGCTGGAAATTTTGGAATGTTGCCGCTTTTTTCGGGCTTCTCCATTCATTTCAATGGGAAATTTCTCGCGGTTTTTCGCGAATAAATTCGCGAAAAACTCACGAATCCCTTATAAAAGTAATAGCACGGGATTCGGGATCAAAACACACGTTTTGATATATCATGTGTTGGGGTCCTCTCGCTGGTTCGGGCCGCATTCTTCGGCGAAAAAGGGCGGAAAATGAATAATAATAAAACTGCAAAGAAACACGCAGAAGATTAATAGTGCCTCGTGCCTATGGCACGAGGCACTGCTCCCAGAGCTTGCTAGCTCTGGGAGCAGTGCCTCGGGTCATAGGCACTCGGCACTAATAATAACTAGAAAATTCCCGCAGGAAATTTTTGAGAGTGCCGAGTGGGCTGTTGCCGGGGTTCTGCATTGAAAAAGCACACCTCAAATAGCCACTAATGTTAGCAATTAGCATGTCTTTACATGCAGTCAAACATTAGCCGCTAATGTTAGCAATTAGCATGTCTTTACTACCACGAGCGGCTAGCACGCTAGCTACTCATGGCAGTAAAGCATTAACCACAAATGTTAGCAATTAGCATGTCTTTACTAAGTAGCATGTCTTTACTACCATGAGCAGCAGCTATAACAAAAAGCACAACTCAAATAGTCATTTAAGGCCTGGTTCCTTCTGACTGGATGGGTGTGAGTTTGATGTCATGCAGGGTACAACAAACCAAACAGGATGAGGAGGATGCAGTAGGCCTGGCTCAGAGAGATAGACACTGAGAAGGGTCGTCCTTTACGCCCTTCTACAAACTGAAGGGCAGGTACAGGCAGCAGACCCCTCCCAGCTCCACCTGAAAGCCAGCATCAAATAAGGAAGACAGTGGGAGGGATCGTCACACCCCCACCTTTAAGAGGGCTGTCCTCACTAGGATCCCCAGACAAAGAACGAGCAAATCGTAATAATTGATTGTTAATCATAATCATTTTAACAATAAAACTCATTACTCCTACCTGAGCAATAGTTTAACAGTTTACGGCACAGTCTTACAGTTAGAAAAACGTCAATATTAAACTTAACACATCCAGGCTGTAACAAGGAATCAGCGATGAAGTGAAGACCTTCAAACTGTCCTGTTAGTCCAGCTCTTTGTCTCATGTTGGACGTCACTGCAGTCTGTCTGGATCAGCTGGAGGAAAACTATAGCAGACAAATAGACCTGTCAAATAATGTTATGTAACATACTGAATATAACTCTTATGAGTGTTCAACAGCTCATTATTTATTTAATTAAAAACATCATATTATATTAAACTAGACAATTCCCCTGCGGGAAATCGCGAGAGTGATGCAGTGGCCGCAGCAGTCTGCGATACCATGCTATATTGCTGTGATAGTACGATGCTACGATGCTACGATGATGCTACTATGCCAAGATGCTACAATGCTGAATGAATGAATTAATTTATTGATCATTGAGAGATAATCACGAGCACGAAAGGGGGGACGAGCTTGAGAGCAGGGTCGGTGGGAAGGCTCCTCTCCGGCCGGGGGGGACGTCTAATGAAACATTAAGACCAAACACATACAGAACTCAGCAGTTAAGGAGAAAACAATAGATGTAACATTTCTAGAGCCATTTTCACGCAGACAGATGTCATTGTGGCACAGAAGCTTATCTACTGTGTAAATACCTCCAGGGGGGAAGGGGTGGACCTCAGCTCCTCCAGGTCGAGCCTCCTCCAGCGCTGCTTCACCGCCATGGAACGTCTGGACTTCCTAGGCATCCTGCTGACAAAAAATAGACAGAAAAAAAAAACAAGACAAAATACTTTTCAAAGCTTAACAGGCTATCAAACCTATCAAACTAACCTAAACCCTAACCTTTACCTAAACTCTAACTACCTAATGTAAAATAATCTAATCTAAGACAAATTAATGTAATATGTTATACTTAAATTAAATCTGTGTAGATGAAGGTGTGGTGAATGTATGTGTGTGGGTGAGGTGGCGATACTGCTCTGTGATGGTTGAGGGCGATGAATCAACGATGATCACTCTCAGCTGTCGAAGCACAGGAACCCTTTAATCCTATCAAAGACAATGCAAAAAAATTGAAATGTCTTTCAAATGTTATAAGTAAATGTAAGCAACAAACTAATAACAAAGCAGACACATGTTAAACATCTGTAGTTGTCATAAAGTGTGTGTTTTCCTTATACTAAGATGCTATGATGCTAAGATAATACAATGCTAAGATGCTTTAATGATGCTACAATGCTATGATGCTAAGATGCTTTAATGATGCTACCATGCTATGATGCTTTAATGATCACCTGTTCATATAGTCATAATATAATCCTGGTGAAATTATTTGCGACTTACGTCGCAAATAATTTCATGTTTGACTACAAAAAGTAATGGTCAGGTCAAGACAGGTATGAAGGTATTCGCGACTTACGTCGCGAATGTCTTTACTAAGTAGCATGTCTTTACTACCATGAGCAGCAGCTATAACAAAAAGCACAACTCAAATAGTCATTTAAGGCCTGGTTCCTTCTGACTGGATGGGTGTGAGTTTGATGTCATGCAGGGTACAACAAACCAAACAGGATGAGGAGGATGCAGTAGGCCTGGCTGAGAGAGAGAGACACTGAGAAGGGTTGTCCTTTACGCCCTTCTACAAACTGAAGGGCAGGTACAGGCAGCAGACCCCTCCCAGCTCCACCTGAAAGCCAGCATCAAATAAGGAAGAGAGTGGGAGGGATCTCACTAGGATCCCCAGACAAAGAACGAGCAAATCGTAACAATTGATCGTTAATCATAATAATTTTAACAATAAAACTCATTACTCCTACCTGAGCAATAGTTTAACAGTTTACGGCACAGTCTTACAGTTAGAAAAACAATAATATTAAACTTAACACATCCAGGCTGTAACAAGGAATCAGCGATGAAGTGAAGACCTTCAAAATTGTCCTGCGAGTCCAGCTCTTTGTCTCATGTTGGACGTCACTGCAGTCTGTCTGGATCAGCCGGAGGAAAACTATAGGCAGACAAATAGACATGTCAAATAATGTTATTTAACATACTTAATATAACTCTTATGAGTGTTCAACAGCTCATTATTTATTTAATTAAAAACATCATATTATATTAAATTACTCCAATTATATATATACTGTCATTAATGTTGTTGCAAGCCATAAATGTTTCCTACTTTATGTGGTGGAATAATATATTTTTCAGTTTGACACAGTTTAATTTAAAAATATCTTCCCTTTAAATTGTAAAACTTCAACATTATTACTGTGATAAGCACCCGCTAGCAAGGCGGCGAATTAGCCGGCGGCTAACCCCACTAGCCCCCGCGTTAGCTCAAGGCTAACTGCCGCGGCTAATTCGTGTTTAACTCCCGCGGGTCCGCGGTTAAATCCCGGTTAGCTAGCGGTTAGCTAGCGGTTAGCTCGAGGCTAACTCCGCGGTTGAGTCCGCGGCGTTAAGGTAGCGGCTAGCTAGCTCCGTTAGCTCCGCTAGCTTGCTAACATACATGCGCTATGCTGGAAGGCTAGTCGTCGGCTAAATCACTGGGCGGCTAGTCGTTAGCGTCTGTTAGCAGTTAAGCTATTCACTGACCTAATGAGATGAAGGAAACGGGTCAGGGATGTTGTGTCAGGAGTTTCAGCAAAGCAGCCAGATATAATTTGTGTTTAAAATAAAGGAAAAGGTCATAATGTCAGGTTTTGGCCCCCTACAGTACTGCAGTAATGGTTTGGGGGGTTTTAATGTTTTGGCAGATCATGTTTTCCACTGAGAGCTCTATTCCCGCCTCTTGTCCCCTCCTGCTGCGTGTGTGAACGTGTGTAAGCTGGTTGGGGTCTGGTTGTCATGGCTACCAGGGTCAACTGCTCCTGTTTGAATGTCAGTTGGAAGACGGGGAGAGAGAGAGAAAATGCTGAAAAAACGCCTCGAACAGGAAGGACTTGTGGTCAAACCGTATTTCCAATCATTGAACCGACTTAACTTTGGGCATCTTGAGGCTTTCCTGAACGTCTACATATGCAATTTGTGGGTAAAATGAAGAAATGTGACCTATTTAAAGCGATTCAAAGAAAGGTTACGTCTGCTTTCCTCCAGAAATTTCCCTGCCTTTTTAACATGGCAGCCTATGGAGCTGTGGATGGGTGTTGCTGGCGCATCTTTGTGTCTGACGCCAAAACTATAAGACTTTACAGCTTTAGCAGACGAATTTGAGCGAGAAGACAAATTTTCCTACGTTTCTATGTATAAATTATATCTGAGGTGTGAAATTTGTGGCCACGGGAGCAGTTTCTGTTTTATTTTTTGCCTAATTTTCTTCTCTCCTCCTCACTCTAGCTGATGATGTCATCCACTCTGGCACAAACATTCCGCGCAATACACACCCATTATAAACCCTGAAATTTGAGTAAAAACCTACACAACTCTGAGGCTTCATAGTTTAAAAACGGTAAAAGGAGTCGATAAGTGAAGTGAATCGCTGAAGAGAAGGCAAGAGTACCTACGTCTTAAAATTTAAATGGAGTCTCTCGGTGAAAGTATGCCAGAGCAGTTGATTGTTGAAAATGTCTGTTGATTTTTTTTTTTTTTCGGGCTTCTCCATTCATTTCAATGGGAAATTTTCTGCGGTTTTTCGCGAATAAATTCGCGAAAAACTCGTCAATCCCTTATAAAAGTAATAGCACGGGATTCGGGATCAAAACACACGTTTTGATATATCATGTGTTGGGGTCCTCTCGCCGGTTCGGGCCGCATTAATCGGCGAAAAAGGGCGGAAAATGAATAATAAGTAAAAATAAAACTGCAAAGAAACACGCAGAAGATCAATAGTGGCCTCGTGCCTATGGCACGAGGCCACTCCTCCCATAGCTTGCTATGGGAGGAGTGGCCTCGTGTCATAGGCACTCGGCACTAATTAAAGCTGCAAGCAGCATTGAGGTGGCCAAGCAGGAAGTTCGGCAGCGCAGATTTGCCATGTAACTCAATGCAGTCGCATCAGACATAAAGCATTAAGCAGTCACAGCAGGTTTCGAGCCAAAAAAGCCAGGATCCTGTTTGGCGAATGCTTTTGCCAGTTGTTCCAGAAAGCAAATACATCGATAAGGCATGGTCCGAAGATGGCCTGTTCCAATTTTGGTGAAGATCAGATGAAATTTGTGACCTGTGAAAATGTTTTGATGTTTCTGATTAAATCCAATATGGCGGCCGAATCAATTACGATGACATCACAAGTTGACGTGGGTCGGCCTAATGACGTCTAACAGTATAACCAGACACCATTAGTACATTTTAATTCCAAAGACATCAACAGCTACAGGCCAAAATGCATGGTTGCTAATTGCAGCGCCCCCTAGAGGTCATAGGTCGCCAAAATTTATTGAGCGTTCCCCTGATCGGGTCCTGAGTCCATGTACCGAGTTTGGCTTTGATACACGCAAGGGCTGCTGAGATATGAGCTCACTTCCTGTTAGGGGCTTCGCCGCAAATTTCGATTGGCTGTTACGGGAGAACGGTTTTAGTTCCGAAGACAAAAAGTAACGCATTAATGAAGCACGGTCCGTAGATGACGTGTGTGAAGTTTGGTGTCGATCGGACAAAAGTTGTGACCCGTGAAAACTTTGAAGTGTTTTCGATAAAATCCAAAATGGCGGAAATTCCAATGGGGCGAAATTAACATCATAGGTATCGTCGATCTCGGCATGATCCAAGGAGTCCAACAGTACCAAGTTTTTGAATATCAGGCATACGGGTCAAAAGTTATAAGCGAAAACGCAATTTTGCTAATTACATCGCCCCCTAGTGGCCGAATGACACCAAATTTTCATTGCGCACTTCTAGGGGAGTGTCGAAGCGTGTGACCGAGTTTGGTCTTCGGAAGTCAAAGCGTCGCCGAGATATAAGAAAACTTCCTGTTTGGCGGCGTTGCCGCCGACTGCGATTGGCTAACGCGAAAAGTTGGCATGAACTGTCACTGGGGCAACCCACGGTATCTGTGGATATCGCAATTTCATTTCAAATAAAAACGCATCAAGAGATATGAGCAAAAACAATGTTTTGCTAATTATAGCGCCCCCTAGTGGAGAAATGACACCAGATTTTTATCGTGCACTTGGGACAGAGTCTGGAAGCGTGGTACCAAATTTGGTTTCATTGCACCAAAACGTTGCCGAGATATGAGCTCAAATGGAAAACGGCGCCTTCGCCGCCAATTTTGATTGGCTGTTACGGCCAAACGGTTTCGAATCTGAAGATGACTTCTGATAACTTTTGTGCGCATTGGTCAGAAGACGGTGTGTGCCAATTTTCGTGAGAATCGGACAAAATTTGTGACCGCTGAAACTTTTTTCGTGTTTTTGATGAAATCCAAAATGGCGGAAAATCCATCATGGCCGAAATTGACGCCATATGGTGCGTTGAACCCGGCGTGGTCCAAGGATGCCGAGGATACCTTGTTTTCAAAAATCGGACATACGGTTCAAAAGTTACATGCACAAATGTACTTCAAACTTTGACCCGTTGGTGGCGCTACAGCGTGGTTAGTGCTTACATGAAACTCAGTCAATGTAAAGTTGAGACTGTCCTTAAGCTGTGTGCAAAATTTGACAACTTTTTACCATACGGTTCTATGGGCTGCCATAGACTCCCATGGCGGAAAAATAATAATAACTAGAAAATTCCCGCGGAAATTTTTGAAGTGCCGAGTGGGCTGTTGCCGGGGTTCTGTATTGAAAAAGCACACCTCAAATAGTATTTTTTAACATGTATATTTACACACATGAGCCACTAATTCTAGCATTAGCCACAAATGTTAGCACGCTAGCTACTCATGGCAGTAAAGCATTAACCACAAACGTTAGCAATTAGCATGATTAGCTAGCCACTAATTTTAGCATTGGCTTAGTGTGGTATAGCTTCACAATACCCTCAAATAGTCATTTTTAACATGTATATTTACACACATGAACCACTAATTCTAGCATAAGCTGCTAATGTTAGCAATTAGCATGATGCGCTAGCCACTAATTTTAGCATTGGCTTAGTGTGGTATAGCTTCACAATACCCTCAAATAGTCATTTTTAACATGTATATTTACACACATGAACCACTAATTCTAGCATAAGCTGCTAATGTTAGCAATTAGCATGATGCGCTAGCCACTAATTTTAGCATTGGCTTAGTGTGGTATAGCTTCACAATACCCTCAAATAGTAATTTTTAACATGTATATTTACACACATGAGCCACTAATTCTAGCATTAGCCATAAATGTTAGCAATTAGCATGTCTTTACTACCACGAGCGGCTCGCACGCTAGCTACTCATGGCAGTAAAGCATTAACCACAAATGTTAGCAATTAGCATGTCTTTACTACCACGAGCGGCTGGCACGCTAGCTACTCATGGCAGTAAAGCATTAACCACAAATGTTAGCAATTAGCATGATTCGCTAGCCACTAATTTTAGCATTGGCTTCGTGTGGTATAGCTTCACAATACCCTCAAATAGTAATTTTTAACATGTATATTTACACACATGAGCCACTAATTCTAGCATTAGCCACAAATGTTAGCAAATAGCATGTCTTTACATGCAGTCAAGCATTAGCCGCAAATGTTAGCAATTAGCATGTCTTTACTACCACGAGCGGCTAGCACGCTAGCTACTCATGGCAGTAAAGCGTTAACCACAAATGTTAGCAATTAGCATGTCTTTACTACCATGAGCAGCTAGCACGCTGGCTGCTCTTGGTAGTAAAGCATTAGCCACTAATGTTAGCAATTAGCATGTCTTTACTAAGTAGCATGTCTTTACTCCCATGAGCAGCAGCTATAAGAAAAAGCACAACTCAAATAGTCATTTAAGGCCTGGTTCCTTCTGTCTGGATCAGCTGGAGGAAAACTATAGGCAGACAAATAGACATGTCAAATAATGTTATGTAATATACTTAATATAACTCTTATGAGTGTTCAACAGCTCATTATTTATTTAATTAAAAACATCATATTATATTAAATTACTCCAATTATATATATACTGTCATTAATGTTGTTGCAAGCCATAAATGTTTCCTACTTTATGTGGTGGAATAATATATTTTTCAGTTTGACACAGTTTAATTTAAAAATATCTTCCCTTTAAATTGTAAAACTTCAACATTATTGCTGTGATAAGCACCCACTAGCAAAGCGGCGAATTAGCCGGCGGCTAACCCCACTAACCTCCGCGTTAGCTCAAGGCTAACTGCCGCGGCTAATTCGTGTTTAACTCCCGCGGGTCCGCGGTTAAATCCCGGTTAGCTAGCGGTTAGCTAGCGGTTAGCTCGAGGCTAACTCCGCGGTTGAGTCCGCGGCGTTAAGGTAGCGGCTAGCTAGCTCCGTTAGCTCCGCTAGCTTGCTAACATACATGCGCTATGCTGGAAGGCTAGTCGTCGGCTAAATCACTGGGCGGCTAGTCGTTAGCGTCTGTTAGCAGTTAAGATATTCACTGACCTAATGAGATGAAGGAAACGGGTCAGGGATGTTGTGTCAGGAGTTTCAGCAAAGCAGCCAGATATAATTTGTGTTTAAAATAAAGGAAAAGGTCAAACATGAAGTTGTCATTCAGTCAATGACAAGAGCTATAGCTAAGAGGCCCAGCAGATGTGTGAAAGCACCATGGGAGACAGGTATGGTTTGGGGGGTTTTAATGTTTTGGCAGATCCTGTTTTCCACTGGGAGCTTAAATAGCACTGACGCGCTAGCTGCTCTGCTTTCTCTGTCTGTCATTTTACACACGCATGTTCAAATTAAGTGCTAAGAACTACTAAAATGGCTGCCTAATGTTAGCATTAGGTTAATGCATGTCTTTAATTTTTAGTGGCAAGACATTAGTGGCTAGCTATTCGCTAACATGCTAATGGTGCCACTAATGCTACCACCAATTTCTACCACTAAAAATTAGCATTAGCCGCTAATGGTAGCAATTAACATGACCCGCTAGCCACTAATTTTAACATTGGTTTAGTGTTAGCATGTCTTTTAAGCCACTAAAAATTAAATACATGCTAATTGCTAACATGCTAATTGCTAATATGCTATTCGCTAACATGCTAATGCTGCCACTAATGCTACCACCAATTTCTTGCCACTAAAAAGTAGCATTAGCCGCTAATGTTAGCAATTAACATGACGCGCTAGCCAATGACAGACAGACACCTGTCATTGTTCAACTTAGGTGCCAAAAGCCAAAATGGCTGCCCCACATACCAGTTACTTATGTCAGTTGGAAGTTTCCCGCCTCTTTCTGTGGAGACCCTCCTCTTCTGCTGCGTGTGAGCGTGTGTATGCCCGTTGGGGCCTTGTTGTCACGGTTACCAGTTTGAATTTCAGTTAGAAGATGGCTAGAGGGAGAGAAAATGCTGAAACGAACCTCCTCGAACAGGAAGGCCTTGTGGCCAAACCGTGTTTCCAATCATTGAACCGACTTCACTTTGGGCATCTTGAGTCTTTCCTGAACGTCTAGATATGCAGTTTTTGGGCAAAATGAAGAAATGTGAGCTATAAAGAGCGATTCAAAGAAAGGATTGCTTCTGCTTTGCTCCAGAAATTTAACATGGCAGTCTATGAAGCTGTGGATGGGAGTTGCTGGCGCATCTTTGCGTCTCACGCCAAAACTATAAGACTTTACAGCTTTAGCAGACGAATTTGAGCGAGAAGACAAATTTTCCTACGTTTCTATGTATAAATTATATCTGAGGTGTGAAATTTGTGGCCACGGGAGCAGTTTCTGTTTTATTTTTTGCCTAATTTTCTTCTCTCCTCCTCACTCTAGCTGATGATGTCATCCACTCTGGCACAAACATTCCGCGCAATACACACCCATTATAAACCCTGAAATTTGAGTAAAAACCTACACAACTCTGAGGCTTCATAGTTTAAAAACGGTAAAAGTTGTCGATAAGTGAAGTGAATCTCTGAAGAGAAGGCAAGAGTACCTACGTTTTAAAGTTCAAATGAAGTCTCTCGGTTAAAGTATGCCAGAGCAGTTCATTGTTGAAAATGTCTGTTGATTTATTTTTTTTTTCGGGCTTCTCCATTCATTTCAATGGGAAATTTATCGCGGTTTTTCGCGAATAAATTCGCGAAAAACTCGTCAATCCCTTATAAAAGTAATAGCACGGGATTCGGGATCAAAACACACGTTTTGATATATCATGTGTTGGGGTCCTCTCGCCGGTTCGGGCCGCATTAATCGGCGAAAAAGGGCGGAAAATGAATAATAAGTAAAAAAATAAAACTGCAAAGAAACACGCAGAAGATCAATAGTGGCCTCGTGCCTATGGCACGAGGCCACTCCTCCCATAGCTTGCTATGGGAGGAGTGGCCTCGTGTCATAGGCACTCGGCACTAATAATAATAATAATAATTAAAGCTGCAAGCAGCATTGAGGTGGCCAAGCAGGAAGTTCGGCAGCGCAGATTTGCCATGTAACTCAATGCAGTCGCATCAGACATAAAGCATTAAGCAGTCACAGCAGGTTTCGAGCCAAAAAAGCCAGGATCCTGTTTGGCGAATGCTTTTGCCAGTTGTTCCAGAAAGCAAATACATCGATAAGGCATGGTCCGAAGATGGCCTGTTCCAATTTTGGTGAAGATCAGATGAAATTTGTGACCTGTGAAAATGTTTTGATGTTTCTGATTAAATCCAATATGGCGGCCGAATCAATTACGATGACATCACAAGTTGACGTGGGTCGGCCTAATGACGTCTAACAGTATAACCAGACACCATTAGTACATTTTAATTCCAAAGACATCAACAGCTACAGGCCAAAATGCATGGTTGCTAATTGCAGCGCCCCCTAGAGGTCATAGGTCGCCAAAATTTATTGAGCGTTCCCCTGATCGGGTCCTGAGTCCATGTACCGAGTTTGGCTTTGATACACGCAAGGGCTGCTGAGATATGAGCTCACTTCCTGTTAGGGGCTTCGCCGCAAATTTCGATTGGCTGTTACGGGAGAACGGTTTTAGTTCCGAAGACAAAAAGTAACGCATTAATGAAGCACGGTCCGTAGATGACGTGTGTGAAGTTTGGTGTCGATCGGACAAAAGTTGTGACCCGTGAAAACTTTGAAGTGTTTTCGATAAAATCCAAAATGGCGGAAATTCCAATGGGGCGAAATTAACATCATAGGTATCGTCGATCTCGGCATGATCCAAGGAGTCCAACAGTACCAAGTTTTTGAATATCAGGCATACGGGTCAAAAGTTATAAGCGAAAACGCAATTTTGCTAATTACATCGCCCCCTAGTGGCCGAGTGACACCAAATTTTCATTGCGCACTTCTAGGGGAGTGTCGAAGCGTGTGACCGAGTTTGGTCTTCGGAAGTCAAAGCGTCGCCGAGATATAAGAAAACTTCCTGTTTGGCGGCGTTGCCGCCGACTGCGATTGGCTAACGCGAAAAGTCGGCATGAACTGTCACTGGGGCAACCCACGGTATCTGTGGATATCGTAATTTCATTTCAAATAAAAACGCATCAAGAGATATGAGCAAAAACAATGTTTTGCTAATTATAGCGCCCCCTAGTGGAGAAATGACACCAGATTTTTATCGTGCACTTGGGACAGAGTCTGGAAGCGTGGTACCAAATTTGGTTTCATTGCACCAAAACGTTGCCGAGATATGAGCTCAAATGGAAAACGGCGCCTTCGCCGCCAATTTTGATTGGCTGTTACGGCCAAACGGTTTCGAATCTGAAGATGACTTCTGATAACTTTTGTGCGCATTGGTCAGAAGACGGTGTGTGCCAATTTTCGTGAGAATCGGACAAAATTTGTGACCGCTGAAACTTTTTTCGTGTTTTTGATGAAATCCAAAATGGCGGAAAATCCATCATGGCCGAAATTGACGCCATATGGTGCGTTGAACCCGGCGTGGTCCAAGGATGCCGAGGATACCTTGTTTTCAAAAATCGGACATACGGTTCAAAAGTTACATGCACAAATGTACTTCAAACTTTGACCCGTTGGTGGCGCTAGAGCGTGGTTAGTGCTTACATGAAACTCAGTCAATGTAAAGTTGAGACTGTCCTTAAGCTGTGTGCAAAATTTGACAACTTTTTACCATACGGTTCTATGGGCTGCCATAGACTCCCATGGCGGAAAAATAATAATAATAATAATTAAAGCTGCAAGCAGCATTGAGGTGGCCAAGCAGAACGTTCAGCAGTGCAGATTTGTCACGTAACTCAATGCAGTCGCATCAGACATAAAGCATTAAGCAGTCACAGCAGGTTTCGAGCCAAAAAAGCCAGGATCGGTTGAGATATAAGTTCACTTCCTGTTTGGCGAATGCTTTTGCCAATTGCTCCAGAAAGCAATGCATCGATAAGGCATGGTCCGAAGATGGCCTGTTCCAATTTTGGTGAAGATCAGATGAAATTTGTGACCTGTGAAAACGTTTTGATGTTTCTGATTAAATCCAATATGGCGGCCGAATCAATTACGATGACATCACAAGTTGACCTGGGTCGGCCTGAGGACGTCTAACAGTATTACCAGACACCATTAGTACATTTTAATTCCAAACACATCAACAGCTGCAAGCCAAAATGCATGGTTGCTAATTGCAGCGCCCCCTAGAGGTCAAAGGTCGCCAAAATTTCTTGAGCGTCCCCCTGATCGGGTTCTGAGTCCATGCACCGAGTTTGGCTTTGATAAACGGAAGGGCTGCTGAGATATGAGCTCACTTCCTGTTAGGGGCTTCGCCGCAAATTTCGATTGGCTGTTACGGGAGAACGGTTTTAGTTCCGAAGACAAAAAGTAATGCGTTAATGAAGCACGGTCCGTAGATGACGTGTGTGAAGTTTGGTGTCGATCGGACAAAAGTTGTGACCCGTGAAAACTTTGAAGTGTTTTCGATTAAATCCAAAATGGCGGAAATTCCAATGGGGCGAAATTAACATCATAGGTATCGTTGATCTCGGCATGATCCAAGGAGTCCAACAGTACCAAGTTTTTGAATATCAGGCATACGGGTCAAAAGTTATAAGCAAAAACGCAATTTTGCTAATTACATCGCCCCCTAGTGGCCGAGTGACACCAAATTTTTATTGCGCACTTCTGAGGGAGTGTCGAAGCGTGTGACCGAGTTTGGTCTTCGGAAGTCAAAGCGTCGCCAAGATATAAGAAAACTTCCTGTTTGGCGGCGTTGCCGCCGACTGCGATTGGCTAACGCGAAAAGTTGGCATGAACTGTCACTGGGGCAACCCACGGTATGTGCGGATATCACAATTTCATTTCAAATAAAAACGCATCAAGAGATATGAGCAAAAACAATGTTTTGCTAATTATAGCGCCCCCTAGAGGAGAAATGACACCAGATTTGTGCCGTGCACTCGGGACAGAGTCTGGAAGCGTGGTACCAAATTTGGTTTCATTGCACCAAAGCGTTGCCGAGATATGAGCTCAAATGGAAAACGGCGCCTTCGTCGCCGATTTCGATTGGCTGTTACGGGCGACCGCTTATAGTTCCGAAGACAAAAAGTAATGCGTTAAGGAAGCATGGTCGGTAGATGACGTGTGTGAAGTTTGGTGTCGATCGGACAAAATTTGTGACCCGTGAAAACTTTTAAAAGTTTTTGATGAAATCCAAAATGGCGGAAAATCCATCATGGCGGAAATTGACGCCATATGGTGCGTTGATCCCGGGTTGGTCCAAGGATTCCAACGGTACCTTGTTTTCAAAAATCGGACATACGGTTCAAAAGTTACGTGCACAAATGTACTTCAAACTTTGACCCGTTGGTGGCGCTAGAGCGTGGTTAGTGCTTACATGAAACTCAGTCAAAGTAATGTTGAGACTGTCCTTAAGCTGTGTGCAAAATTTCACAACTTTTTACCATACGGTTCTATGGGCTGCCATAGACTCCCATGGCGGAATAATAATAATAATAGGGAAGAAAACGTACAAACACAATAGGTGTCCTACGCAGCTTCGCTGCTTGGCCACCAATTAAAGCTGCAAGCAGCATTGAGGTGGCCAAGCAGGAAGTTCGGCAGCGCAGATTTGCCATGTAACTCAATGCAGTCGCATCAGACATAAAGCATTAAGCAGTCACAGCAGGTTTCGAGCCAAAAAAGCCAGGATCCTGTTTGGCGAATGCTTTTGCCAGTTGTTCCAGAAAGCAAATACATCGATAAGGCATGGTCCGAAGATGGCCTGTTCCAATTTTGGTGAAGATCAGATGAAATTTGTGACCTGTGAAAATGTTTTGATGTTTCTGATTAAATCCAATATGGCGGCCGAATCAATTACGATGACATCACAAGTTGACGTGGGTCGGCCTAATGACGTCTAACAGTATAACCAGACACCATTAGTACATTTTAATTCCAAAGACATCAACAGCTACAGGCCAAAATGCATGGTTGCTAATTGCAGCGCCCCCTAGAGGTCATAGGTCGCCAAAATTTATTGAGCGTTCCCCTGATCGGGTCCTGAGTCCATGTACCGAGTTTGGCTTTGATACACGCAAGGGCTGCTGAGATATGAGCTCACTTCCTGTTAGGGGCTTCGCCGCAAATTTCGATTGGCTGTTACGGGAGAACGGTTTTAGTTCCGAAGACAAAAAGTAACGCATTAATGAAGCACGGTCCGTAGATGACGTGTGTGAAGTTTGGTGTCGATCGGACAAAAGTTGTGACCCGTGAAAACTTTGAAGTGTTTTCGATAAAATCCAAAATGGCGGAAATTCCAATGGGGCGAAATTAACATCATAGGTATCGTCGATCTCGGCATGATCCAAGGAGTCCAACAGTACCAAGTTTTTGAATATCAGGCATACGGGTCAAAAGTTATAAGCGAAAACGCAATTTTGCTAATTACATCGCCCCCTAGTGGCCGAATGACACCAAATTTTCATTGCGCACTTCTAGGGGAGTGTCGAAGCGTGTGACCGAGTTTGGTCTTCGGAAGTCAAAGCGTCGCCGAGATATAAGAAAACTTCCTGTTTGGCGGCGTTGCCGCCGACTGCGATTGGCTAACGCGAAAAGTCGGCATGAACTGTCACTGGGGCAACCCACGGTATCTGTGGATATCGTAATTTCATTTCAAATAAAAACGCATCAAGAGATATGAGCAAAAACAATGTTTTGCTAATTATAGCGCCCCCTAGTGGAGAAATGACACCAGATTTTTATCGTGCACTTGGGACAGAGTCTGGAAGCGTGGTACCAAATTTGGTTTCATTGCACCAAAACGTTGCCGAGATATGAGCTCAAATGGAAAACGGCGCCTTCGCCGCCAATTTTGATTGGCTGTTACGGCCAAACGGTTTCGAATCTGAAGATGACTTCTGATAACTTTTGTGCGCATTGGTCAGAAGACGGTGTGTGCCAATTTTCGTGAGAATCGGACAAAATTTGTGACCGCTGAAACTTTTTTCGTGTTTTTGATGAAATCCAAAATGGCGGAAAATCCATCATGGCCGAAATTGACGCCATATGGTGCGTTGAACCCGGCGTGGTCCAAGGATGCCGAGGATACCTTGTTTTCAAAAATCGGACATACGGTTCAAAAGTTACATGCACAAATGTACTTCAAACTTTGACCCGTTGGTGGCGCTAGAGCGTGGTTAGTGCTTACATGAAACTCAGTCAATGTAAAGTTGAGACTGTCCTTAAGCTGTGTGCAAAATTTGACAACTTTTTACCATACGGTTCTATGGGCTGCCATAGACTCCCATGGCGGAAAAATAATAATAATAATAATTAAAGCTGCAAGCAGCATTGAGGTGGCCAAGCAGAAAGTTCAGCAGTGCAGATTTGCCACGTAACTCAATGCAGTCGCATCAGACATAAAGCATTAAGCAGTCACAGCAGGTTTCAAGCCAAAAAAGCCAGGATCGGTTGAGATATAAGGTCACTTCCTGTTTAGCGAATGCTTTTGCCAATTGCTCCAGAAAGCAATGCATCGATAAGGCATGGTCCGAAGATGGCCTGTTCCCATTTTGGTGAAGATCAGATGAAATTTGTGACCTGTGAAAACGTTTTGATGTTTCTGATTAAATCCAATATGGCGGCCGAATCAATTACGATGACATCACAAGTTGACGTGGGTCGGCCTGAGGACGTCCAACAGTATTACCAGACACCATTAGTACATTTTAATTCCAAACACATCAACAGCTGCAGGCCAAAATGCATGGTTGCTACTTGCAGCGCCCCCTAGAGGTCAAAGGTCGCCAAAATTTCTTGAGCGTCCCCCTGATCGGGTCCTGAGTCCATGCATCGAGTTTGGCTTTGATACATGCAAGGGCTGCTGAGATATGAGCTCACTTCCTGTTAGGGGCTTCGCCGCAAATTTCGATTGGCTGTTACGGGAGAACGGTTATAGTTCCGAAGACAAAAAGTAATGCGTTAATGAAGCACGGTCCGTAGATGACGTGTGTGAAGTTTGGTGTCGATGGGACAAAATTTGTGACCCGTGAAAACTTTGAAGTGTTTTTGATCAAATCCAAAATGTCGGAAATTCCAATCGGGCGAAATTAACATCACAGGTATCGTCGATCTCGGCATGATCCAAGGAGTCCAACAGTACCAAGTTTTTGAATATCAGGCATACGGGTCAAAAGTTATAAGCAAAAACGCAATTTTGCTAATTACAGCGCCCCCTAGTGGCCGAATGACACCAAATTTTTATTGCGCACTTCTAACGGAGTGTCGAAGCGCGTGACCGAGTTTGGTCTTCGGAAGTCAAAGCGTCGCCGAGATATAAGAAAACTTCCTGTTTGGCGGCGTCGCCGGCGACTGCGATTGGCTAACGCGAAAAGTTGGCATGAACTGTCACTGGGGCAACCCACGGTATCTGCGGATATCGCAATTTCATTTCAAATAAAAACGCATCAAGAGATATGAGCAAAAACAATGTTTTGCTAATTATAGCGCCCCCTAGTGGAGAAATGACACCAGATTTTTATCGTGCACTTGGGACAGAGTCTGGAAGCGTGGTACCAAATTTGGTTTCATTGCACCAAAACGTTGCCGAGATATGAGCTCAAATGGAAAACGGCGCCTTCGCCGCCAATTTTGATTGGCTGTTACGGCCAAACGGTTTCGAATCTGAAGATGACTTCTGATAACTTTTGTGCGCATTGGTCAGAAGACGGTGTGTGCCAATTTTCGTGAGAATCGGACAAAATTTGTGACCGCTGAAACTTTTTTCGTGTTTTTGATGAAATCCAAAATGGCGGAAAATCCATCATGACGGAAATTGACGCCATATGGTGCGTTGAACTCGGCTTGGTCCAAGGATGCCGAGGATACCTTGTTTTCAAAAATCGGACATACGGTTCAAAAGTTACATGCACAAATGTACTTCAAACTTTGACCCGTTGGTGGCGCTAGAGCGTGGTTAGTGCTTACATGAAACTCAGTCAAAGTAATGTTGAGACTGTCCTTAAGCTGTGTGCAAAATTTGACAACTTTTTACCATACGGTTCTATGGGCTGCCATAGACTCCCATGGCGGAATAATAATAATAATAGGGAAGAAAAGGTACAATCACAATAGGTGTCCTACGCAGCTTCGCTGCTTGGCCACCAATAATAATAATAATAATAATAATAATAGGGAAGAAAACGTAGAAACACAATAGGTGTCCTACGCAGCTTCGCTGCTTGGCCACCAATAATAGGGAAGAAAACGTACAATCACAATAGGTGTCCTACGCAGCTTCGCTGCTTGGCCACCAATTAAAGCTGCAAGCAGCATTGAGGTGGCCAAGCAGAAAGTTCAGCAGTGCAGATTTGCCACGTAACTCAATGCAGTCGCATCAGACATAAAGCATTAAGCAGTCACAGCAGGTTTCGAGCCAAAAAAGCCAGGATCCTGTTTGGCGAATGCTTTTGCCAGTTGTTCCAGAAAGCAAATACATCGATAAGGCATGGTCCGAAGATGGCCTGTTCCAATTTTGGTGAAGATCAGATGAAATTTGTGACCTGTGAAAATGTTTTGATGTTTCTGATTAAATCCAATATGGCGGCCGAATCAATTACGATGACATCACAAGTTGACGTGGGTCGGCCTAATGACGTCTAACAGTATAACCAGACACCATTAGTACATTTTAATTCCAAAGACATCAACAGCTACAGGCCAAAATGCATGGTTGCTAATTGCAGCGCCCCCTAGAGGTCATAGGTCGCCAAAATTTATTGAGCGTTCCCCTGATCGGGTCCTGAGTCCATGTACCGAGTTTGGCTTTGATACACGCAAGGGCTGCTGAGATATGAGCTCACTTCCTGTTAGGGGCTTCGCCGCAAATTTCGATTGGCTGTTACGGGAGAACGGTTTTAGTTCCGAAGACAAAAAGTAACGCATTAATGAAGCACGGTCCGTAGATGACGTGTGTGAAGTTTGGTGTCGATCGGACAAAAGTTGTGACCCGTGAAAACTTTGAAGTGTTTTCGATAAAATCCAAAATGGCGGAAATTCCAATGGGGCGAAATTAACATCATAGGTATCGTCGATCTCGGCATGATCCAAGGAGTCCAACAGTACCAAGTTTTTGAATATCAGGCATACGGGTCAAAAGTTATAAGCGAAAACGCAATTTTGCTAATTACATCGCCCCCTAGTGGCCGAGTGACACCAAATTTTCATTGCGCACTTCTAGGGGAGTGTCGAAGCGTGTGACCGAGTTTGGTCTTCGGAAGTCAAAGCGTCGCCGAGATATAAGAAAACTTCCTGTTTGGCGGCGTTGCCGCCGACTGCGATTGGCTAACGCGAAAAGTCGGCATGAACTGTCACTGGGGCAACCCACGGTATCTGTGGATATCGTAATTTCATTTCAAATAAAAACGCATCAAGAGATATGAGCAAAAACAATGTTTTGCTAATTATAGCGCCCCCTAGTGGAGAAATGACACCAGATTTTTATCGTGCACTTGGGACAGAGTCTGGAAGCGTGGTACCAAATTTGGTTTCATTGCACCAAAACGTTGCCGAGATATGAGCTCAAATGGAAAACGGCGCCTTCGCCGCCAATTTTGATTGGCTGTTACGGCCAAACGGTTTCGAATCTGAAGATGACTTCTGATAACTTTTGTGCGCATTGGTCAGAAGACGGTGTGTGCCAATTTTCGTGAGAATCGGACAAAATTTGTGACCGCTGAAACTTTTTTCGTGTTTTTGATGAAATCCAAAATGGCGGAAAATCCATCATGGCCGAAATTGACGCCATATGGTGCGTTGAACCCGGCGTGGTCCAAGGATGCCGAGGATACCTTGTTTTCAAAAATCGGACATACGGTTCAAAAGTTACATGCACAAATGTACTTCAAACTTTGACCCGTTGGTGGCGCTAGAGCGTGGTTAGTGCTTACATGAAACTCAGTCAATGTAAAGTTGAGACTGTCCTTAAGCTGTGTGCAAAATTTGACAACTTTTTACCATACGGTTCTATGGGCTGCCATAGACTCCCATGGCGGAAAAATAATAATAATAATAATAATAATAATTAAAGCTGCAAGCAGCATTGAGGTGGCCAAGCAGAAAGTTCAGCAGTGCAGATTTGCCGTGTAACTCAATGCAGTCGCATCAGACATAAAGCATTAAGCAGTCACAGCAGGTTTCAAGCCAAAAAACCAAGGATCGGTTGAGATATAAGGTTACTTCCTGTTTGGCGAATGCTTTTGCCAGTTGTTCCAGAAAGCAAATACATTGATAAGGCATGGTCCGAAGATGGCCTGTTCCAATTTTGGTGAAGATCAGATGAAATTTGTGACCTGTGAAAACGTTTTGATGTTTCTGATTAAATCCAATATGGCGGTCGAATCAATTACGATGACATCACAAGTTGACCTGGGTCGGCCTGAGGACGTCTAACAGTATTACCAGACACCATTAGTACATTTTAATTCCAAACACATCAACAGCTGCAGGCCAAAATGCATGGTTGCTAATTGCAGCGCCCCCTAGAGGTCAAAGGTCGCCAAAATTTCTTGAGCGTCCCCCTGATCGGGTCCTGAGTCCATGCACCGAGTTTGGCTTTGATACACGCAAGGGCTGCTGAGATATGAGCTCACTTCCTGTTAGGGGCTTCGCCGCAAATTTCGATTGGCTGTTACGGGCGAACGGTTTTAGTTCCGAAGACAAAAAGTAATGCGTTAATGAAGCACGGTCCGTAGATGACGTGTGTGAAGTTTGGTGTCGATCGGACAAAATCTGTGACCCGTGAAAACTTTTAAGTGTTTTCGATAAAATCCAAAATGGCGGAGAATCCAATCGTGCGAAATTAACATCATAGGCATCGTCGATCTCGGCATGATCCAAGGAGTCCAACAGTACCAGGTTTTTGAATATCACGCATACAGGTCAAAAGTTATAAGCAAAAACGCAATTTTGCTAATTACATCGCCCCCTAGTGGCCGAATGACACCAAATTTTTATTGCGCACTTCTAACGGAGTGTCGAAGCGCGTGACCGAGTTTGGTCTTCGGAAGTCAAAGCGTCGCCGAGATATAAGAAAACTTCCTGTTTGGCGGCGTTGCCGCCGACTGCGATTGGCTAACGCGAAAAGTTGGCATGAACTGTCACTGGGGCAACCCACGGTATGTGCGGATATCACAATTTCATTTCAAATAAAAACGCATCAAGAGATATGAGCAAAAACAATGTTTTGCTAATTATAGCGCCCCCTAGTGGCGACAGGACACCAGATTTTTGCCGTGCCCTTAAGACAGAGTCTGGAAGCGTGGTACCAAATTTGGTTTCATTGCACCAAAGCGTTGCCGAGATATGGGCTCAAATGGAAAACGGCGCCTTCGCCGCCGATTTTGATTGGCTGTTACGGCCAAACGGTTTCGAATCTGAAGATTCCTTCTGATAACTTTTGTGCGCATTGGTCAGAAGACGGTCTGTGCCAATTTTCGTTAGAATCGGACAAAATTTGTGACCGCTGAAACTTTTTTCGTGTTTTTGATGAAATCCAAAATGGCGGAAAATCCATCATGACGGAAATTGACGCCATATGGTGCGTTGAACTCGGCTTGGTCCAAGGATGCCGAGGATACCTTGTTTTCAAAAATCGGACATACGGTTCAAAAGTTACATGCACAAATGTACTTCAAACTTTGACCCGTTGGTGGCGCTAGAGCGTGGTTAGTGCTTACATGAAACTCAGTCAAAGTAAAGTTGAGACTGTCCTTAAGCTGTGTGCAAAATTTCACAACTTTTTACCATACGGTTCTATGGGCTGCCATAGACTCCCATGGCGGAATAATAATAATAATTAAAGCTGCAAGCAGCATTGAGGTGGCCAAGCAGGAAGTTCAGCAGTGCAGATTTGCCATGTAACTCAATGCAGTCGCATCAGACATAAAGCATTAAGCAGTCACAGCAGGTTTCAAGCCAAAAAACCCAGGATCGGTTGAGATATAAGGTCACTTCCTGTTTGGCGAATGCTTTTGCCAATTGTTCCAGAAAGCAATGCATTGATAAGGCATGGTCCGAAGATGGCCTGTTCCAATTTTGGTGAAGATCAGATGAAATTTGTGACCTGTGAAAATGTTTTGATGTTTCTGATTAAATCCAATATGGCGGCCGAATCAATTACGATGACATCACAAGTTGACGTGGGTCGGCCTAAGGACGTCTAACAGTATTACCAGACACCATTAGTACATTTGAATTCCAAACACATCAACAGCTACAGGCCAAAATGCATGGTTGCTAATTGCAGCGCCCCCTAGAGGTCAAAGGTCGCCAAAATTTCTTGAGCGTTCCCCTGATCGGGTCCTGAGTCCATGCATCGAGTTTGGCTTTGATACATGCAAGGGCTGCTGAGATATGAGCTCACTTCCTGTTAGGGGCTTCGCCGCAAATTTCGATTGGCTGTTACGGGAGAACGGTTTTAGTTCCGAAGACAAAAAGTAATGCGTTAATGTAGCACGGTCCGTAGATGACGTGTGTGAAGTTTGGTGTCGATGGGACAAAATTTGTGACCCGTGAAAACTTTGAAGTGTTTTCGATAAAATCCAAAATGGCGGAAATTCCAATCGGGCGAAATTAACATCATAGGTATCTTCGATCTCGGCGTGATCCAAGGAGTCCAACAGTACCAAGTTTTTGAATATCAGGCATACGGGTCAAAAGTTATAAGGAAAAACGCAATTTTGCTAATTACATCGCCCCCTAGTGGCCGAATGACACCAAATTTTTATTGCGCACTTCTAACGGAGTGTCGAAGCGCGTGACCGAGTTTGGTCTTCGGAAGTCAAAGCGTCGCCGAGATATAAGAAAACTTCCTGTTTGGCGGCGTTGCCGGCGACTGCGATTGGCTAACACAAAAAGTTGGCATGAACTGTCACCGGGGCAACCCACGGTATGTGCGGATATCGCAATTTCATTTCAAATAAAAACGCATCAAGAGATATGAGCAAAAACAATGTTTTGCTAATTATAGCGCCCCCTAGTGGAGAAATGACACCAGATTTTTATCGTGCACTTGGGACACCATCTGGAAGCGTGCTACCAAATTTGGTTTCATTGCACCAAAACGTTGCCGAGATATGAGCTCAAATGGAAAACGGCGCCTTCGCCGCCAATTTTGATTGGCTGTTACGGCCAAACGGTTTCGAATCTGAAGATTCCTTCTGATAACTTTTGTGCGCATTGGTCAGAAGACGGTCTGTGCCAATTTTCGTGAGAATCGGACAAAATTTGTGACCGCTGAAACTTTTTTCGTGTTTTTGATGAAATCCAAAATGGCGGAAAATCCATCATGACGGAAATTGACGCCATATGGTGCGTTGAACTCGGCTTGGTCCAAGGATGCCGAGGATACCTTGTTTTCAAAAATCGGACATACGGTTCAAAAGTTACATGCACAAATGTACTTCAAACTTTGACCCGTTGGTGGCACTAGAGCGTGGTTAGTGCTTACATGAAACTCAGTCAAAGTAATGTTGAGACTGTCCTTAAGCTGTGTGCAAAATTTGACAACTTTTTACCATACGGTTCTATGGGCTGCCATAGACTCCCATGGCGGAATAATAATAATAATAATAGGGAAGAAAACGTACAAACACAATAGGTGTCCTACGCAGCTTCGCTGCTTGGCCACCAATAATAGGGAAGAAAACGTACAATCACAATAGGTGTCCTACGCAGCTTCGCTGCTTGGCCACCAATTAAAGCTGCAAGCAGCATTGAGGTGGCCAAGCAGAAAGTTCAGCAGCGCAGATTTGCCATGTAACTCAATGCAGTCGCATCAGACATAAAGCATTAAGCAGTCACAGCAGGTTTCAAGCCAAAAAAGCCAGGATCGGTTGAGATATAAGGTCACTTCCTGTTTGGCGAACGCTTTTGCCAATTGTTCCAGAAAGCAAATACACTGATAAGGCATGGTCCGAAGATGGCCTGTTCCAATTTTGGTGAAGATCAGATGAAATTTGTGACCTGTGAAAACGTTTTGATGTTCCTGATTAAATCCAATATGGCGGCCGAATCAATTACGATGACATCACAAGTTGACGTGGGTCGGCCTAAGGACGTCTAACAGTATTACCGGACACCATTAGTACATTTTAATTCCAAACACATCAACAGCTAAAGGCCAAAATGCATGGTTGCTAATTGCAGCGCCCCCTAGAGGTCAAAGGTCGCCAAAATTTCTTGAGCGTCCCCCTGATCGGGTCCTGAGTCCATGCACCGAGTTTGGCTTTGATACACGCAAGGGCTGCTGAGATATGAGCTCACTTCCTGTTAGGGGCTTCGCCGCAAATTTCGATTGGCTGTTACGGGAGAACGGTTTTAGTTCCGAAGACAAAAAGTAATGCGTTAATGAAACTCGGTCCGTAGATGACGTGTGTGAAGTTTGGTGTCGATCGGACAAAATTTGTGACCCGTGAAAACTTTGAAGTGTTTTCGATTAAATCCAAAATGGCGGAAATCCAATGGGGCGAAATTAACATCATAGGTATCGTCGATCTCGGCATGATCCAAGGAGTCCAACAGTACCAAGTTTTTGAATATCAGGCATACGGGTCAAAAGTTATAAGCAAAAACGCAATTTTGCTAATTACATCGCCCCCTAGTGGCCGAATGACACCAAAGTTTTATTGCGCACTTCTGAGGGAGTGTCAAAGCCCGTGACCGAGTTTGGTCTTCGGAAGTCAAAGCGTCGCCGAGATATAAGAAAACTTCCTGTTTGGCGGCGTTGCCGCCGACTGCGATCGGCTAACGCGAAAAGTCGGCATGAACTGTCACTGGGGCAACCCACGATATGTGCGGATATCGCAATTTCATTTCAAATAAAAACGCATCAAGAGATATGAGCAAAAACAATGTTTTGCTAATTATAGCGCCCCCTAGTGGCAACAGGACACCAGATTTTTGCCGTGCACTCGGGACAGTATCTGGAAGCGTGGTACCAAATTTGGTTTCATCGCACCGAAGCGTTGCCGAGATACGAGCTGAAATGGAAAACGGCGCCTTCGCCGCAAATTTCGGTTGGCTGTCACGGGCGAACGGTTAAAGTTCCGAAGACAGAAAGTAATGCGTTAATGGAGCATGGTCGGTAAATGTTGTGCGCGAAATTTTGCGTCGATTGGACAAAATTTGTGACCTGTGAAAACTTTGAAAGGTTTTTGATGAAATCCAAAATGGCGGAAAATCCATCATGGCGGAAATTGACGCCATATGGTGCGTTGAACCCGGCGTGGTCCAAGGATACCGAGGATACCTTGTTTTCAAAAATCGGACATACGGTTCAAAAGTTACATGCACAAATGTACTTCAAACTTTGACCCGTTGGTGGCGCTAGAGCGTGGTTAGTGCTTACATGAAACTCAGTCAAAGTAATGTTGAGACTGTCCTTAAGCTGTGTGCAAAATTTGACAACTTTTTACCATACGGTTCTATGGGCTGCCATAGACTCCCATGGCGGAATAATAATAATAATAGGGAAGAAAACGTACAAACACAATAGGTGTCCTACGCAGCTTCGCTGCTTGGCCACCAATTAAAGCTGCAAGCAGCATTGAGGTGGCCAAGCAGAAAGTTCAGCAGTGCAGATTTGCCACGTAACTCAATGCAGTCGCATCAGACATAAAGCATTAAGCAGTCACAGCAGGTTTCGAGCCAAAAAAGCCAGGATCCTGTTTGGCGAATGCTTTTGCCAGTTGTTCCAGAAAGCAAATACATCGATAAGGCATGGTCCGAAGATGGCCTGTTCCAATTTTGGTGAAGATCAGATGAAATTTGTGACCTGTGAAAATGTTTTGATGTTTCTGATTAAATCCAATATGGCGGCCGAATCAATTACGATGACATCACAAGTTGACGTGGGTCGGCCTAATGACGTCTAACAGTATAACCAGACACCATTAGTACATTTTAATTCCAAAGACATCAACAGCTACAGGCCAAAATGCATGGTTGCTAATTGCAGCGCCCCCTAGAGGTCATAGGTCGCCAAAATTTATTGAGCGTTCCCCTGATCGGGTCCTGAGTCCATGTACCGAGTTTGGCTTTGATACACGCAAGGGCTGCTGAGATATGAGCTCACTTCCTGTTAGGGGCTTCGCCGCAAATTTCGATTGGCTGTTACGGGAGAACGGTTTTAGTTCCGAAGACAAAAAGTAACGCATTAATGAAGCACGGTCCGTAGATGACGTGTGTGAAGTTTGGTGTCGATCGGACAAAAGTTGTGACCCGTGAAAACTTTGAAGTGTTTTCGATAAAATCCAAAATGGCGGAAATTCCAATGGGGCGAAATTAACATCATAGGTATCGTCGATCTCGGCATGATCCAAGGAGTCCAACAGTACCAAGTTTTTGAATATCAGGCATACGGGTCAAAAGTTATAAGCGAAAACGCAATTTTGCTAATTACATCGCCCCCTAGTGGCCGAGTGACACCAAATTTTCATTGCGCACTTCTAGGGGAGTGTCGAAGCGTGTGACCGAGTTTGGTCTTCGGAAGTCAAAGCGTCGCCGAGATATAAGAAAACTTCCTGTTTGGCGGCGTTGCCGCCGACTGCGATTGGCTAACGCGAAAAGTCGGCATGAACTGTCACTGGGGCAACCCACGGTATCTGTGGATATCGTAATTTCATTTCAAATAAAAACGCATCAAGAGATATGAGCAAAAACAATGTTTTGCTAATTATAGCGCCCCCTAGTGGAGAAATGACACCAGATTTTTATCGTGCACTTGGGACAGAGTCTGGAAGCGTGGTACCAAATTTGGTTTCATTGCACCAAAACGTTGCCGAGATATGAGCTCAAATGGAAAACGGCGCCTTCGCCGCCAATTTTGATTGGCTGTTACGGCCAAACGGTTTCGAATCTGAAGATGACTTCTGATAACTTTTGTGCGCATTGGTCAGAAGACGGTGTGTGCCAATTTTCGTGAGAATCGGACAAAATTTGTGACCGCTGAAACTTTTTTCGTGTTTTTGATGAAATCCAAAATGGCGGAAAATCCATCATGGCCGAAATTGACGCCATATGGTGCGTTGAACCCGGCGTGGTCCAAGGATGCCGAGGATACCTTGTTTTCAAAAATCGGACATACGGTTCAAAAGTTACATGCACAAATGTACTTCAAACTTTGACCCGTTGGTGGCGCTAGAGCGTGGTTAGTGCTTACATGAAACTCAGTCAATGTAAAGTTGAGACTGTCCTTAAGCTGTGTGCAAAATTTGACAACTTTTTACCATACGGTTCTATGGGCTGCCATAGACTCCCATGGCGGAAAAATAATAATAATAATAATAATAATAATAATTAAAGCTGCAAGCAGCATTGAGGTGGCCAAGCAGGAAGTTCGGCAGCGCAGATTTGCCATGTAACTCAATGCAGTCGCATCAGACATAAAGCATTAAGCAGTCACAGCAGGTTTCGAGCCAAAAAAGCCAGGATCCTGTTTGGCGAATGCTTTTGCCAATTGCTCCAGAAAGCAATGCATTGATAAGGCATGGTCCGAAGATGGCCTGTTCCAATTTTGGTGAAGATCAGATGAAATTTGTGACCTGTGAAAACGTTTTGATGTTTCTGATTAAATCCAATATGGCGGCCGAATCAATTACGATGACATCACAAGTTGACGTGGGTCGGCCTAAGGACGTCTAACAGTATTACCAGACACCATTAGTACATTTGAATTCCAAACACATCAACAGCTGCAAGCCAAAAGGTATGGTTGCTAATTGCAGCACCGCCTAGAGGTCAAAGGTCGCCAAAATTTATTGTGTGTCCCCCTGATCGGGTCTTGAAGCCATGCACCGAGTTTGGCTTTGATACACGCAAGGGCTGCTGAGATATGAGCTCACTTCCTGTTAGGGGCTTCGCCGCAAATTTCGATTGGCTGTTACGGGAGAACGGTTTTAGTTCCGAAGACAAAAAGTAACGCATTAATGAAGCACGGTCCGTAGATGACGTGTGTGAAGTTTGGTGTCGATCGGACAAAAGTTGTGACCCGTGAAAACTTTGAAGTGTTTTCGATAAAATCCAAAATGGCGGAAATTCCAATGGGGCGAAATTAACATCATAGGTATCGTCGATCTCGGCATGATCCAAGGAGTCCAACAGTACCAAGTTTTTGAATATCAGGCATACGGGTCAAAAGTCATAAGCGAAAACGCAATTTTGCTAATTACATCGCCCCCTAGTGGCCGAGTGACACCAAATTTTCATTGCGCACTTCTAGGGGAGTGTCGAAGCGTGTGACCGAGTTTGGTCTTCGGAAGTCAAAGCGTCGCCGAGATATAAGAAAACTTCCTGTTTGGCGGCGTTGCCGCCGACTGCGATTGGCTAACGCGAAAAGTCGGCATGAACTGTCACTGGGGCAACCCACGGTATCTGTGGATATCGTAATTTCATTTCAAATAAAAACGCATCAAGAGATATGAGCAAAAACAATGTTTTGCTAATTATAGCGCCCCCTAGTGGAGAAATGACACCAGATTTTTATCGTGCACTTGGGACAGAGTCTGGAAGCGTGGTACCAAATTTGGTTTCATTGCACCAAAACGTTGCCGAGATATGAGCTCAAATGGAAAACGGCGCCTTCGCCGCCAATTTTGATTGGCTGTTACGGCCAAACGGTTTCGAATCTGAAGATGACTTCTGATAACTTTTGTGCGCATTGGTCAGAAGACGGTGTGTGCCAATTTTCGTGAGAATCGGACAAAATTTGTGACCGCTGAAACTTTTTTCGTGTTTTTGATGAAATCCAAAATGGCGGAAAATCCATCATGGCCGAAATTGACGCCATATGGTGCGTTGAACCCGGCGTGGTCCAAGGATGCCGAGGATACCTTGTTTTCAAAAATCGGACATACGGTTCAAAAGTTACATGCACAAATGTACTTCAAACTTTGACCCGTTGGTGGCGCTAGAGCGTGGTTAGTGCTTACATGAAACTCAGTCAATGTAAAGTTGAGACTGTCCTTAAGCTGTGTGCAAAATTTGACAACTTTTTACCATACGGTTCTATGGGCTGCCATAGACTCCCATGGCGGAAAAATAATAATAATAATAATAATAATAATAATAATAATAATAGGGAAGAAAACGTAGAAACACAATAGGTGTCCTACGCAGCTTCGCTGCTTGGCCACCAATTAAAGCTGCAAGCAGCATTGAGGTGGCCAAGCAGAAAGTTCAGCAGTGCAGATTTGCCGTGTAACTCAATGCAGTCGCATCAGACATAAAGCATTAAGCAGTCACAGCAGGTTTCAAGCCAAAAAAACAAGGATCGGTTGAGATATAAGGTCACTTCCTGTTTGGCGAATGCTTTTGCCAGTTGTTCCAGAAAGCAAATACATTGATAAGGCATGGTCCGAAGATGGCCTGTTCCAATTTTGCTGAAGATCAGATGAAATTTGTGACCTGTGAAAACGTTTTGATGTTTCTGATTAAATCCAATATGGCGGCCGAATCAATTACGATGACATCACAAGTTGACCTGGGTCGGCCTGAGGACGTCTAACAGTATTACCAGAGACCATTAGTACATTTTAATTCCAAACACATCAACAGCTACAGGCCAAAATGCATGGTTGCTACTTGCAGCGCCCCCTAGAGGTCAAAGGTCGCCAAAATTTCTTGAGCGTCCCCCTGATCGGGTCCTGAGTCCATGCACCGAGTTTGGCTTTGATACATGCAAGGGCTGCTGAGATATGAGCTCACTTCCTGTTAGGGGCTTCGCCGCAAATTTCAATTGGCTGTTACGGGAGAACGGTTATAGTTCCGAAGACAAAAAGTAATGCGTTAATGAAGCACGGTCCGTAGATGACGTGTGTGAAGTTTGGTGTCGATGGGACAAAATTTGTGACCCGTGAAAACTTTGAAGTGTTTTTGATCAAATCCAAAATGGCGGAAATTCCAATCGGGCGAAATTAACATCATAGGTATCGTTGATCTCGGCATGATCCAAGGAGTCCAACAGTACCAAGTTTTTGAATATCAGGCATACGGGTCAAAAGTTATAAGCAAAAACGCAATTTTGCTAATTACACCGCCCCCTAGTGGCCGAATGACACCAAATTTTTATTGCGCACTTCTAACGGAGTGTCGAAGCGCGTGACCGAGTTTGGTCTTCGGAAGTCAAAGCGTCGCCGAGATATAAGAAAACTTCCTGTTTGGCGGCGTTGCCGGCGACTGCGATTGGCTAACGCGAAAAGTTGGCATGAACTGTCACTGGGGCAACCCACGGTATCTGCGGATATCGCAATTTCATTTCAAATAAAAACGCATCAAGAGATATGAGCAAAAACAATGTTTTGCTAATTATAGCGCCCCCTAGTGGAGAAATGACACCAGATTTTTATCGTGCACTTGGGACAGAGTCTGGAAGCGTGGTACCAAATTTGGTTTCATTGCACCAAAACGTTGCCGAGATATGAGCTCAAATGGAAAACGGCGCCTTCGCCGCCAATTTTGATTGGCTGTTACGGCCAAACGGTTTCGAATCTGAAGATTCCTTCTGATAACTTTTGTGCGCATTGGTCAGAAGACGGTCTGTGCCAATTTTCGTTAGAATCGGACAAAATTTGTGACCGCTGAAACTTTTTTCGTGTTTTTGATGAAATCCAAAATGGCGGAAAATCCATCATGACGGAAATTGACGCCATATGGTGCGTTGAACTCGGCTTGGTCCAAGGATGCCGAGGATACCTTGTTTTCAAAAATCGGACATACGGTTCAAAAGTTACATGCACAAATGTACTTCAAACTTTGACCCGTTGGTGGCGCTAGAGCGTGGTTAGTGCTTACATGAAACTCAGTCAAAGTAAAGTTGAGACTGTCCTTAAGCTGTGTGCAAAATTTCACAACTTTTTACCATACGGTTCTATGGGCTGCCATAGACTCCCATGGCGGAATAATAATAATAATAATAGGGAAGAAAACGTACAATCACAATAGGTGTCCTACGCAGCTTCGCTGCTTGGCCACCAATAATAATAGGGAAGAAAACGTAGAAACACAATAGGTGTCCTACGCAGCTTCGCTGCTTGGCCACCAATAATAATAATAGGGAAGAAAACGTAGAAACACAATAGGTGTCCTACGCAGCTTCGCTGCTTGGCCACCAATAATTAAAGCTGCAAGCAGCATTGAGGTGGCCAAGCAGGAAGTTCGGCAGCGCAGATTTGCCATGTAACTCAATGCAGTCGCATCAGACATAAAGCATTAAGCAGTCACAGCAGGTTTCGAGCCAAAAAAGCCAGGATCCTGTTTGGCGAATGCTTTTGCCAGTTGTTCCAGAAAGCAAATACATCGATAAGGCATGGTCCGAAGATGGCCTGTTCCAATTTTGGTGAAGATCAGATGAAATTTGTGACCTGTGAAAATGTTTTGATGTTTCTGATTAAATCCAATATGGCGGCCGAATCAATTACGATGACATCACAAGTTGACGTGGGTCGGCCTAATGACGTCTAACAGTATAACCAGACACCATTAGTACATTTTAATTCCAAAGACATCAACAGCTACAGGCCAAAATGCATGGTTGCTAATTGCAGCGCCCCCTAGAGGTCATAGGTCGCCAAAATTTATTGAGCGTTCCCCTGATCGGGTCCTGCGTCCATGTACCGAGTTTGGCTTTGATACACGCAAGGGCTGCTGAGATATGAGCTCACTTCCTGTTAGGGGCTTCGCCGCAAATTTCGATTGGCTGTTACGGGAGAACGGTTTTAGTTCCGAAGACAAAAAGTAACGCATTAATGAAGCACGGTCCGTAGATGACGTGTGTGAAGTTTGGTGTCGATCGGACAAAAGTTGTGACCCGTGAAAACTTTGAAGTGTTTTCGATAAAATCCAAAATGGCGGAAATTCCAATGGGGCGAAATTAACATCATAGGTATCGTCGATCTCGGCATGATCCAAGGAGTCCAACAGTACCAAGTTTTTGAATATCAGGCATACGGGTCAAAAGTTATAAGCGAAAACGCAATTTTGCTAATTACATCGCCCCCTAGTGGCCGAATGACACCAAATTTTCATTGCGCACTTCTAGGGGAGTGTCGAAGCGTGTGACCGAGTTTGGTCTTCGGAAATCAAAGCGTCGCCGAGATATAAGAAAACTTCCTGTTTGGCGGCGTTGCCGCCGACTGCGATTGGCTAACGCGAAAAGTCGGCATGAACTGTCACTGGGGCAACCCACGGTATCTGTGGATATCGTAATTTCATTTCAAATAAAAACGCATCAAGAGATATGAGCAAAAACAATGTTTTGCTAATTATAGCGCCCCCTAGTGGAGAAATGACACCAGATTTTTATCGTGCACTTGGGACAGAGTCTGGAAGCGTGGTACCAAATTTGGTTTCATTGCACCAAAACGTTGCCGAGATATGAGCTCAAATGGAAAACGGCGCCTTCGCCGCCAATTTTGATTGGCTGTTACGGCCAAACGGTTTCGAATCTGAAGATGACTTCTGATAACTTTTGTGCGCATTGGTCAGAAGACGGTGTGTGCCAATTTTCGTGAGAATCGGACAAAATTTGTGACCGCTGAAACTTTTTTCGTGTTTTTGATGAAATCCAAAATGGCGGAAAATCCATCATGGCCGAAATTGACGCCATATGGTGCGTTGAACCCGGCGTGGTCCAAGGATGCCGAGGATACCTTGTTTTCAAAAATCGGACATACGGTTCAAAAGTTACATGCACAAATGTACTTCAAACTTTGACCCGTTGGTGGCGCTAGAGCGTGGTTAGTGCTTACATGAAACTCAGTCAATGTAAAGTTGAGACTGTCCTTAAGCTGTGTGCAAAATTTGACAACTTTTTACCATACGGTTCTATGGGCTGCCATAGACTCCCATGGCGGAAAAATAATAATAACTAGAAAATTCCCGCGGAAATTTTTGAAGTGCCGAGTGGGCTGTTGCCGGGGTTCTGTATTGAAAAAGCACACCTCAAATAGCCACAAATGTTAGCAATTAGCATGTCTTTACATGCAGTCAAGCATTAGCCGCTAATGTTAGCAATTAGCATGTCTTTACTACCATGAGCAGCTGGCACGCTGGATGCTCTTGGTAGTAAAGCATTAGCCACTAATGTTAGCAATTAGCATGTCTTTACTAAGTAGCATGTCTTTACTACCATGAGCAGCAGCTATAACAAAAAGCACAACTCAAATAGTCATTTAAGGCCTGGTTCCTACTGACTGGATGGGTGTGAGTTTGATGTCATGCATGTTGGAGGATACAACAAACCAAACAGGATGAGGAGGATGCAGTAGGCCTGGCTGAGAGAGAGAGACACTGAGAAGGGTCGTCCTTTATGCCCTTCTACAAACTGAAGGGCAGTTACAGGCAGCAGACCCCTCCAAGCTCCACCTGAAAGCCAGCATCAAATAAGGAAGAGAGTGGGAGGGATCGTCAGAATTAGCATTTCTTTACATGCAGTCAAGCATTAGCCACAAATGTTAGCAATTAGCATGTCTTTACTACCACGAGCGGCTAGCACGCTAGCTTACTCATGCCAGTAAAGCATGAACCACAAATGTTAGCAATTAGCATGTCTTTACTACCATGAGCAGCTAGCATGCTGGGTGCTCTTGGTAGTAAAGCATTAGCCACTAATGTTTACAATTAGCATGTCTTTACTAAGTAGCATGTCTTTACTACCATGAGCAGCTAGGACGCTGGCTGCTCTTGGTAGTAAAGCATTAGCCACTAATGTTAGCAATTAGCATGTCTTTACTAAGTAGCATGTCTTTACTACCATGAGAAGGGTCGTCCTTTACGCCCTTCTACAAACTGAAGGGCAGGTACAGGCAGCAGAGCCCTCCCAGCTCCACCTGAAAGCCAGCATCAAATAAGGAAGAGAGTGGGAGGGATCGTCACACCCCCACCTTTAAGAGGGGCATCCTCACTACGATCCCCAGACAAAGAACGAGCAAATCGTAACAATTGATCGTTAATCATAATAATTTCAACAATAAAACTCATTACTCCTACCTGAGCAATAGTTTAACAGTTTACGGCACAGTCTTACAGTTAGAAAAACATCAATATTAAACTTAACACATCCAGGCTGTAACAAGGAATCAGCGATGAAGTGAAGACCTTCAAATTGTCCTGTTAGTCCAGCTCTTTGTCTCATGTTGGACGTCACTGCAGTCTGTCTGGATCAGCTGGAGGAAAACTATATGCAGACAAATAGACATGTCAAATAATGTTATGTAACATACTGAATATAACTCTTATGAGTGTTCAACAGCTCATTATTTATTTCATTAAAAACATCATATTATATTAAATTACTCCAATTATATATATATACTATCATTAATGTTGTTACAAGCCATAAACGTTTCGTACTTTATGTGATGGAATAATATATTTTTCAGTTTGACACAGTTTTAGTGGCTAACCCCACTAGCCTCCACGTTAGCTCGCGGCAAACTCCCGCGGGTCTGCGGTTAAATCCCGGTTAGCTCGCGGTTAAGTCCCGGTTAGCTCGCGGTTAAATCCCGGTTAGCTTGCCGTTAGCTCGAGGCTAGCTCGCGGTTAGCTCGAGGCTAACTCCGCGGTTTAGTCTCCCCATTGTAACAGTCTGAGAGTCCCTAATGTTTTGTCAGTCTGTGTCTGTAATGCTATAGTGGGAGGGGAGGTGGGGGGGTTGGAGTGGGGGGGTCATAGTGTCAGGTTCTGGCTCCCTACTATAGTCCTGTAATGGGTTTAGGGGGTCATAATGTTTTGGCAGTCTATTACTGTAATGCTTAAATGGAGTGGAGGGGGGTCATAGTGTCAGATTCTGCAGCCCAACTATAGTACTGTAATGGCTTAAGTGGTCATAATGTTTTGGCAGTCTGTGTCTGTAATGCTATAGTGGGAGGGGGGGTGGGGGGGGTTGGAGTGGGGGGGTCATAATGTCAGGTTCTGGCCCCCTACAGTACTGCAGTAATGGTTTGAGGGGGTTTTAATGTTTTGGCAGATCATGTTTTCCAGCAGCTGCGTGTGTGAACGTGTGTAAGCTGGTTGGGGTCTGGTTGTCATGGCTACCAGGGTCAACTGCTCCTGTCAGAATGTCAGTTGGAAGACGGGGAGAGAGAGAGAAAATGCTGAAAAAACGCCTCGAACAGGAAGGACTTGTGGCCAAACCGTATTTCCAATCATTGAACCGACTTAACTTTGGGCATCTTGAGGCTTTCCTGAACGTCTACATATGCAATTTGTGGGTAAAATGAAGAAATGTGACCTATTTAAAGCGATTCAAAAAAGGTTACTTCTGCTTTCCTCCAGAAATTTCCCTGCCTTTTTAACATGGCAGTCTATGGAGCTGTGGATGGGTGTTGCTGGCGCATCTTTGTGTCTGACGCCAAAACTATAAGACTTACAGCTTTAGCAGACGGATATGAGTGAGAAGACAAATTTTCCTACGTTTCTATGTATAAATTATGTCTGTCGTGTGAAATTTGTGGCCATGGGAGCAGTTTCTGTACAGTTTTTTGACTAATTTTCTTCTCTCCTCCTCACTCTAGCTGATGATGTCATCCACTCTAGCACAAACATTCCGCGCAATACACACCCATTATAAACCCTGAAATTTGAGTAAAAACCTACACAACTCTGAGGCTTCATAGTTTAAAAACGGTAAAAGTTGTCGACAAGTGAAGTGAATCTCTGAAGAGAAGGCAAGAGTACCTACGTTTTAAAGTTCAAATGAAGTCTCTCGGTTAAAGTATGCCAGAGCAGTTCATTGTTGAAAATGTCTGTTGATTTATTTATTTTTTCGGGCTTCTCCATTCATTTCAATGGGAAATTTATCGCGGTTTTTCGCGAATAAATTCGCGAAAAACTCACGAATCCCTTATAAAAGTAATAGCACGGGATTCGGGATCAAAACACACGTTTTGATATATCATGTGTTGGGGTCCTCTCGCCGGTTCGGGCCGCATTAATCGGCGAAAAAGGGCGGAAAATGAATAATAAGTAAAAAAAATAAAACTGCAAAGAAACACGCAGAAGATCAATAGTGGCCTCGTGCCTATGGCACGAGGCCACTCCTCCCATAGCTTGCTATGGGAGGAGTGGCCTCGTGTCATAGGCACTCGGCACTAATAAAACTGCAAAGAAACACGCAGAAGATCAATAGTGGCCTCGTGCCTATGGCACGAGGCCACTCCTCCCATAGCTTGCTATGGGAGGAGTGGCCTCGTGTCATAGGCACTCGGCACTAACTAGAAAATTCCCGCAGGAAATTTTGAGAGTGCCGAGTGGGCTGTTGCCGGGGTTCTGCATTGAAAAAGCACACCTCAAATAGTAATTTTTAACATGTATATTTACACACATGAGCCACTAATTCTAGCATTAGCCACAAATGTTAGCAATTAGCATGTCTTTACATGCAGTCAAGCATTAGCCGCTAATGTTAGCAATTAGCATGATGCGCTAGCCACTAATTTTAGCATTGGCTTAGTGTGGTATAGCTTCACAATACCCTCAAATAGTAATTTTTAACATGTATATTTACACACATGAGCCACTAATTCTAGCATTAGCCACAAATGTTAGCAATTAGCATGTCTTTACATGCAGTCAAGCATTAGCCGCTAATGTTAGCAATTAGCATGTCTTTACTACCATGAGCAGCTAGCACGCTGGCTGCTCTTGGTAGTAAAGCATTAGCCACTAATGTTAGCAATTAGCATGTCTTTACTACCACGAGCGGCTAGCACGCTAGCTACTCATGGCAGTAAAGCATTAACCACAAATGTTAGCAATTAGCATGATGCGCTAGCCACTAATTTTAGCATTGGCTTAGTGTGGTATAGCTTCACAATACCCTCAAATAGTAATTTTTAACATGTATATTTACACACATGAGCCACTAATTCTAGCATTAGCCACAAATGTTAGCAATTAGCATGTCTTTACTACCATGAGAAGGGACGTCCTTTATGCCCTTCTACAAACTGAAGGGCAGGTACAGGCAGCAGACCCCTCCCAGCTCCACCTGAAAGCCAGCATCAAATAAGGAAGAGAGTGGGAGGGATCGTCACACCCCCACCTTTAAGAGGGGCGTCCTCACTAGGATCCCCAGACAAAGAACAAGCAAATCGTAATAATTGATCGTTAATCATCATAATTTTAACAATAAAACTCATTACTCCTACCTGAGCAATAGTTTAACAGTTTACTGTGTATGCTGGAAGGCTAGCCTAAGGCTAAAACATTGGGCAGCTAGTAGTTAACTTCTATTAACAGTTCAGCTATGTTGGGCACAAACACTTAACATATAAATAATTCTAGAAACTCACTTACCTAATAAAGTGATAGCACCAACAGAGGAGGGAGAGAGAGAGAGAGAGGGAAGGAGGGAGAGGGAGAGGGAGAGAGGGGGGGGGGGGGGGTCATGGAGTGTTCTGTCTCCCCATTGTAACAGTCTGAGAGTCCCTAATGTTTTGTCAGTCTGTGTCTGTAATGCTATAGTGGGAGGGGAGGTGGGGGGGTTGGAGTGGGGGGGTCATAGTGTCAGGTTCTGGCTCCCTACTATAGTCCTGTAATGGGTTTAGGGGGTCATAATGTTTTGGCAGTCTATTACTGTAATGCTTAAATGGAGTGGAGGGGGGTCATAGTGTCAGATTCTGCAGCCCAACTATAGTCCTGTAATGGCTTAAGTGGTCATAATGTTTTGGCAGTCTGTGTCTGTAATGCTATAGTGGGAGGGGGGGTGGGGGGGGTTGGAGTGGGGGGGTCATAATGTCAGGTTCTGGCCCCCTACAGTACTGCAGTAATGGTTTGAGGGGGTTTTAATGTTTTGGCAGATCATGTTTTCCAGCAGCTGCGTGTGTGAACGTGTGTAAGCTGGTTGGGGTCTGGTTGTCATGGCTACCAGGGTCAACTGCTCCTGTCAGAATGTCAGTTGGAAGACGGGGAGAGAGAGAGAAAATGCTGAAAAAACGCCTCGAACAGGAAGGACTTGTGGCCAAACCGTATTTCCAATCATTGAACCGACTTAACTTTGGGCATCTTGAGGCTTTCCTGAACGTCTACATATGCAATTTGTGGGTAAAATGAAGAAATGTGACCTATTCTAAGCGATTCAAAGAAAGGTTACGTCTGCTTTCCTCCAGAAATTTCCCTGCCTTTTTAACATGGCAGTCTATGGAGCTGTGGATGGGTGTTGCTGGCGCATCTTTGTGTCTGACGCCAAAACTATAAGACTTACAGCTTTAGCAGACGGATATGAGTGAGAAGACAAATTTTCCTACGTTTCTATGTATAAATTATGTCTGTCGTGTGAAATTTGTGGCCATGGGAGCAGTTTCTGTACAGTTTTTTGACTAATTTTCTTCTCTCCTCCTCACTCTAGCTGATGATGTCATCCACTCTAGCACAAACATTCCGCGCAATACACACCCATTATAAACCCTGAAATTTGAGTAAAAACCTACACAACTCTGAGGCTTCATAGTTTAAAAACGGTAAAAGTTGTCGATAAGTGAAGTGAATCTCTGAAGAGAAGGCAAGAGTACCTACGTTTTAAAGTTCAAATGAAGTCTCTCGGTTAAAGTATGCCAGAGCAGTTCATTGTTGAAAATGTATGTTGATTTATTTATTTTTTCGGGCTTCTCCATTCATTTCAATGGGAAATTTATCGCGGTTTTTCGCGAATAAATTGGCGAAAAACTCACGAATCCCTTATAAAAGTAATAGCACGGGATTCGGGATCAAAACACACGTTTTGATATATCATGTGTTGGGGTCCTCTCGCCGGTTCGGGCCGCATTAATCGGCGAAAAAGGGCGGAAAATGAATAATAAGTAAAAACTAGAAAATTCCCGCAGGAAATTTTGAGAGTGCCGAGTGGGCTGTTGCCGGGGTTCTGTATTGAAAAAGCACACCTCAAATAGTATTTTTTAACATGTATATTTACACACATGAGCCACTAATTCTAGCATTAGCCACAAATGTTAGCACGCTAGCTACTCATGGCAGTAAAGCATTAACCACAAACGTTAGCAATTAGCATGATGAGCTAGCCACTAATTTTAGCATTGGCTTAGTGTGGTATAGCTTCACAATACCCTCAAATAGTAATTTTTAACATGTATATTTACACACATGAGTCACTAATTCTAGCATAAGCTGCTAATGTTAGCAATTAGCATGATGCGCTAGCCACTAATTTTAGCATTGGCTTAGTGTGGTATAGCTTCACAATACCCTCAAATAGTAATTTTTAACATGTATATTTACACACATGAGCCACTAATTCTAGCATTAGCCATAAATGTTAGCAATTAGCATGTCTTTACTACCACGAGCGGCTCGCACGCTAGCTACTCATGGCAGTAAAGCATTAACCACAAATGTTAGCAATTAGCATGTCTTTACTACCACGAGCGGCTGGCACGCTAGCTACTCATGGCAGTAAAGCATTAACCACAAATGTTAGCAATTAGCATGATTCGCTAGCCACTAATTTTAGCATTGGCTTCGTGTGGTATAGCTTCACAATACCCTCAAATAGTAATTTTTAACATGTATATTTACACACATGAGCCACTAATTCTAGCATTAGCCACAAATGTTAGCAAATAGCATGTCTTTACATGCAGTCAAGCATTAGCCGCAAATGTTAGCAATTAGCATGTCTTTACTACCACGAGCGGCTAGCACGCTAGCTACTCATGGCAGTAAAGCGTTAACCACAAATGTTAGCAATTAGCATGTCTTTACTACCATGAGCAGCTAGCACGCTGGCTGCTCTTGGTAGTAAAGCATTAGCCACTAATGTTAGCAATTAGCATGTCTTTACTCCCATGAGCAGCAGCTATAACAAAAAGCACAACTCAAATAGTCATTTAAGGCCTGGTTCCTTCTGACTGGATGGGTGTGAGTTTGATGTCATGCAGGGTACAACAAACCAAACAGGATGAGGAGGATGCAGTAGGCCTGGCTGAGAGAGCGAGACACTGAGAAGGGTCGTCCTTTATGCCCTTCTACAAACTGAAGGGCAGGTACAGGCAGCAGAGCCCTCCCAGCTCCACCTGAAAGCCAGCATCAAATAAGGAAGAGAGTGGGAGGGATCGTCACACCCCCACCTTTAAGAGGGGCATCCTCACTAGGATCCCCAGACAAAGAACGAGCAAATCGTAACAATTGATCGTTAATCATAATAATTTCAACAATAAAACTCATTACTCCTACCTGAGCAATAGTTGAACAGTTTACGGCACAGTCTTACAGTTAGAAAAACATCAATATTAAACTTAACACATCCAGGCTGTAACAAGGAATCAGCGATGAAGTGAAGACCTTCAAATTGTCCTGTTAGTCCAGCTCTTTGTCTCATGTTGGACGTCACTGCAGTCTGTCTGGATCAGCTGGAGGAAAACTATATGCAGACAAATAGACATGTCAAATAATGTTATGTAACATACTGAATATAACTCTTATGAGTGTTCAACAGCTCATTATTTATTTCATTAAAAACATCATATTATATTAAATTACTCCAATTATATATATATACTATCATTAATGTTGTTACAAGCCATAAACGTTTCGTACTTTATGTGATGGAATAATATATTTTTCAGTTTGACACAGTTTTAGTGGCTAACCCCACTAGCCTCCACGTTAGCTCGCGGCAAACTCCCGCGGGTCTGCGGTTAAATCCCGGTTAGCTCGCGGTTAAGTCCCGGTTAGCTCGCGGTTAAATCCCGGTTAGCTTGCCGTTAGCTCGAGGCTAGCTCGCGGTTAGCTCGAGGCTAACTCCGCGGTTTAGTCTCCCCATTGTAACAGTCTGAGAGTCCCTAATGTTTTGTCAGTCTGTGTCTGTAATGCTATAGTGGGAGGGGAGGTGGGGGGGTTGGAGTGGGGGGGTCATAGTGTCAGGTTCTGGCTCCCTACTATAGTCCTGTAATGGGTTTAGGGGGTCATAATGTTTTGGCAGTCTATTACTGTAATGCTTAAATGGAGTGGAGGGGGGTCATAGTGTCAGATTCTGCAGCCCAACTATAGTACTGTAATGGCTTAAGTGGTCATAATGTTTTGGCAGTCTGTGTCTGTAATGCTATAGTGGGAGGGGGAGTGGGGGGGTCATAATGTCAGGTTCTGGCCCCCTACAGTACTGCAGTAATGGTTTGAGGGGGTTTTAATGTTTTGGCAGATCATGTTTTCCAGCAGCTGCGTGTGTGAACGTGTGTAAGCTGGTTGGGGTCTGGTTGTCATGGCTACCAGGGTCAACTGCTCCTGTCAGAATGTCAGTTGGAAGACGGGGAGAGAGAGAGAAAATGCTGAAAAAACGCCTCGAACAGGAAGGACTTGTGGCCAAACCGTATTTCCAATCATTGAACCGACTTAACTTTGGGCATCTTGAGGCTTTCCTGAACGTCTACATATGCAATTTGTGGGTAAAATGAAGAAATGTGACCTATTTAAAGCGATTCAAAAAAGGTTACTTCTGCTTTCCTCCAGAAATTTCCCTGCCTTTTTAACATGGCAGTCTATGGAGCTGTGGATGGGTGTTGCTGGCGCATCTTTGTGTCTGACGCCAAAACTATAAGACTTACAGCTTTAGCAGACGGATATGAGTGAGAAGACAAATTTTCCTACGTTTCTATGTATAAATTATGTCTGTCGTGTGAAATTTGTGGCCATGGGAGCAGTTTCTGTACAGTTTTTTGACTAATTTTCTTCTCTCCTCCTCACTCTAGCTGATGATGTCATCCACTCTAGCACAAACATTCCGCGCAATACACACCCATTATAAACCCTGAAATTTGAGTAAAAACCTACACAACTCTGAGGCTTCATAGTTTAAAAACGGTAAAAGTTGTCGATAAGTGAAGTGAATCTCTGAAGAGAAGGCAAGAGTACCTACGTTTTAAAGTTCAAATGAAGTCTCTCGGTTAAAGTATGCCAGAGCAGTTCATTGTTGAAAATGTCTGTTGATTTATTTATTTTTTCGGGCTTCTCCATTCATTTCAATGGGAAATTTATCGCGGTTTTTCGCGAATAAATTCGCGAAAAACTCACGAATCCCTTATAAAAGTAATAGCACGGGATTCGGGATCAAAACACACGTTTTGATATATCATGTGTTGGGGTCCTCTCGCCGGTTCGGGCCGCATTAATCGGCGAAAAAGGGCGGAAAATGAATAATAAGTAAAAAAAATAAAACTGCAAAGAAACACGCAGAAGATCAATAGTGGCCTCGTGCCTATGGCACGAGGCCACTCCTCCCATAGCTTGCTATGGGAGGAGTGGCCTCGTGTCATAGGCACTCGGCACTAACTAGAAAATTCCCGCAGGTAATTTTGAGAGTGCCGAGTGGGCTGTTGCCGGGGTTCTGTATTGAAAAAGCACACCTCAAATAGCCACAAATGTTAGCAATTAGCATGTCTTTACATGCAGTCAAGCATTAGCCGCTAATGTTAGCAATTAGCATGTCTTTACTACCACGAGCGGCTAGCACGCTAGCTACTCATGGCAGTAAAGCATTAACCACAAATGTTAGCAATTAGCATGTCTTTACTACCATGAGCAGCTAGCACGCTGGCTGCTCTTGGTAGTAAAGCATTAGCCACTAATGTTAGCAATTAGCATGTCTTTACTAAGTAGCATGTCTTTACTACCATGAGCAGCAGCTATAACAAAAAGCACAACTCAAATAGTCATTTAAGGCCTGGTTCCTACTGACTGGATGGGTGTGAGTTTGATGTCATGCAGGGTACAACAAACCAAACAGGATGAGGAGGATGCAGTAGGCCTGGCTGAGAGAGAGAGACACTGAGAAGGGTCGTCCTTTATGCCCTTCTACAAACTGAAGGGCAGGTACAGGCAGCAGACCCCTCCCAGCTCCACCTGAAAGCCAGCATCAAATAAGGAAGAGAGTGGGAGGGATCGTCACACCCCCACCTTTAAGAGGGGCGTCCTCACTAGGATCCCCAGACAAAGAACGAGCAAATCGTAATAATTGATCGTTAATCATAATCATTTTAACAATAAAACTCATTACTCCTACCTGAGCAATAGTTTAACAGTTTACGGCACAGTCTTACAGTTAGAAAAACGTCAATATTAAACTTAACACATCCAGGCTGTAACAAGGAATCAGCGATGAAGTGAAGACCTTCAAACTGTCCTGTTAGTCCAGCTCTTTGTCTCATGTTGGACGTCACTGCAGTCTGTCTGGATCAGCTGGAGGAAAACTATACGCAGACAAATAGACATGTCAAATAATGTTATGTAACATCCTGAATATAACTCTTATGAGTGTTCAACAGCTCATTATTTATTTAATTAAAAATATCATATAATATTAAATTACTCCAATTATTTATATATACTGTCATTAATGTTGTTACAAGCCATAAACGTTTCCTACTTTATGTTGTGGAATAATATATTTTTCAGTTTGACACAGTTTTAGTGGCTAACCCCACTAGCCTCCGCGTTAGCTCGCGGCTAACTCCCGCGGCTAACTCGCGGTTAAGTCCCGCGGGTCCGCGGTTAAATCCCGGTTAGCTCGCGGTTAAGTCCCGGTTAGCTCGCGGTTAAATCCCGGTTAGCTTGCGGTTAGCTCGAGGCTAGCTCGCGGTTAGCTCGAGGCTACATCATACATGAGCTGTGCTGGAAGGTTAGCCTAAGGCTAAAACATTGGGCGGCTAGTAGTTAACTTCTATTAACAGTTCAGCTATGTTGGGCACAAACACTTAACATATAAATAATTCTAGAAACTCACTTACCTAATAAAGTGATAGCACCAACAGAGGAGGGAGAGAGAGAGAGAGGGAAGGAGGGAGAGGGAGAGGGAGAGGGGGGGGGCGGGGGGGGGTCATGGAGTGTTCTGTCTCCCCATTGTAACAGTCTGAGAGTCCCTAATGTTTTGTCAGTCTGTGTCTGTAATGCTATAGTGGGAGGGGAGGTGGGGGGGGTTGGAGTGGGGGGGTCATAGTGTCAGGTTCTGGCTCCCTACTATAGTCCTGTAATGGGTTTAGGGGGTCATAATGTTTTGGCAGTCTGTGTCTGTAATGCTTAAATGGAGTGGAGGGGGGGGGGGGTCATAGTGTCAGATTCTGGCTCCCTACTATAGTCCTGTAATGGGTTGAGGGGTCATAATGTTTTGGCAGTCTGTGTCTGTAATGCTATAGTGGGTAGTCCTGTAATGGGTTGAGGGGTCATAATGTTTTGGCAGTCTGTGTCTGTAATGCTATAGTGGGAGGGGGGGTGGGGGGGGTTGGAGTGGGGGGGTCATAATGTCAGGTTCTGGCCCCCTACAGTACTGCAGTAATGGTTTGAGGGGGTTTTAATGTTTTGGCAGATCATGTTTTCCAGCAGCTGCGTGTGTGAACGTGTGTAAGCTGGTTGGGGTCTGGTTGTCATGGCTACCAGGGTCAACTGCTCCTGTCAGAATGTCAGTTGGAAGACGGGGAGAGAGAGAGAAAATGCTGAAAAAACGCCTCGAACAGGAAGGACTTGTGGCCAAACCGTATTTCCAATCATTGAACCGACTTAACTTTGGGCATCTTGAGGCTTTCCTGAACGTCTACATATGCAATTTGTGGGTAAAATGAAGAAATGTGACCTATTTAAAGCGATTCAAAAAAGGTTACTTCTGCTTTCCTCCAGAAATTTCCCTGCCTTTTTAACATGGCAGTCTATGGAGCTGTGGATGGGTGTTGCTGGCGCATCTTTGTGTCTGACGCCAAAACTATAAGACTTACAGCTTTAGCAGACGGATATGAGTGAGAAGACAAATTTTCCTACGTTTCTATGTATAAATTATGTCTGTCGTGTGAAATTTGTGGCCATGGGAGCAGTTTCTGTACAGTTTTTTGACTAATTTTCTTCTCTCCTCCTCACTCTAGCTGATGATGTCATCCACTCTAGCACAAACATTCCGCGCAATACACACCCATTATAAACCCTGAAATTTGAGTAAAAACCTACACAACTCTGAGGCTTCATAGTTTAAAAACGGTAAAAGTTGTCGACAAGTGAAGTGAATCTCTGAAGAGAAGGCAAGAGTACCTACGTTTTAAAGTTCAAATGAAGTCTCTCGGTTAAAGTATGCCAGAGCAGTTCATTGTTGAAAATGTCTGTTGATTTATTTATTTTTTCGGGCTTCTCCATTCATTTCAATGGGAAATTTATCGCGGTTTTTCGCGAATAAATTCGCAAAAAACTCACGAATCCCTTATAAAAGTAATAGCACGGGATTCGGGATCAAAACACACGTTTTGATATATCATGTGTTGGGGTCCTCTCGCCGGTTCGGGCCGCATTAATCGGCGAAAAAGGGCGGAAAATGAATAATAAGTAAAAAAAATAAAACTGCAAAGAAACACGCAGAAGATCAATAGTGGCCTCGTGCCTATGGCACGAGGCCACTCCTCCCATAGCTTGCTATGGGAGGAGTGGCCTCGTGTCATAGGCACTCGGCACTAATAAAACTGCAAAGAAACACGCAGAAGATCAATAGTGGCCTCGTGCCTATGGCACGAGGCCACTCCTCCCATAGCTTGCTATGGGAGGAGTGGCCTCGTGTCATAGGCACTCGGCACTAATAATAATAATAATAATAACTAGAAAATTCCCGCGGAAATTTTTGAAGTGCCGAGTGGGCTGTTGCCGGGGTTGTGTATTGAAAAAGCACACCTAAAATAGTAATTTTTAACATGTATATTTACACACATGAGCCACTAATTCTACCATTAGCCACAATTGTTAGCAATTAGCATGTCTTTAGATGCAGTCAAGCATTAGCTGCTAATGTTAGCAATTAGCATGTCTTTACGACCATGAGCAGCTAGCACGCTGGCCGCTCTTGGTAGTAAAGCATTAGCCACTAATGTTAGCAATTAGCATGTCTTTACTACCACGAGCGGCTCGCACGCTAGCTACTCATGGCAGTAAAGCATTAACCACAAATGTTAGCAATTAGCATGTCTTTACTACCACGAGCGGCTGGCACGCTAGCTACTCATGGCAGTAAAGCATTAACCACAAATGTTAGCAATTAGCATGATTCGCTAGCCACTAATTTTAGCATTGGCTTCGTGTGGTATAGCTTCACAATACCCTCTAATAGTAATTTTTAACATGTATATTTACACACATGAGCCACTAATTCTAGCATTAGCCACAAATGTTAGCAAATAGCATGTCTTTACATGCAGTCAAGCATTAGCCGCAAATGTTAGCAATTAGCATGTCTTTACTACCACGAGCGGCTAGCACGCTAGCTACTCATGGCAGTAAAGCGTTAACCACAAATGTTAGCAATTAGCATGTCTTTACTACCATGAGCAGCTAGCACGCTGGCTGCTCTTGGTAGTAAAGCATTAGCCACTAATGTTAGCAATTAGCATGTCTTTACTCCCATGAGCAGCAGCTATAACAAAAAGCACAACTCAAATAGTCATTTAAGGCCTGGTTCCTTCTGACTGGATGGGTGTGAGTTTGATGTCATGCAGGGTACAACAAACCAAACAGGATGAGGAGGATGCAGTAGGCCTGGCTGAGAGAGCGAGACACTGAGAAGGGTCGTCCTTTACGCCCTTCTACAAACTGAAGGGCAGGTACAGGCAGCAGAGCCCTCCCAGCTCCACCTGAAAGCCAGCATCAAATAAGGAAGAGAGTGGGAGGGATCGTCACACCCCCACCTTTAAGAGGGGCATCCTCACTAGGATCCCCAGACAAAGAACGAGCAAATCGTAACAATTGATCGTTAATCATAATAATTTCAACAATAAAACTCATTACTCCTACCTGAGCAATAGTTTAACAGTTTACGGCACAGTCTTACAGTTAGAAAAACATCAATATTAAACTTAACACATCCAGGCTGTAACAAGGAATCAGCGATGAAGTGAAGACCTTCAAATTGTCCTGCGAGTCCAGCTCTTTGTCTCATGTTGGACGTCACTGCAGTCTGTCTGGATCAGCTGGAGGAAAACTATATGCAGACAAATAGACATGTCAAATAATGTTATGTAACATACTGAATATAACTCTTATGAGTGTTCAACAGCTCATTATTTATTTCATTAAAAACATCATATTATATTAAATTACTCCAATTATATATATATACTATCATTAATGTTGTTACAAGCCATAAACGTTTCGTACTTTATGTGATGGAATAATATATTTTTCAGTTTGACACAGTTTTAGTGGCTAACCCCACTAGCCTCCACGTTAGCTCGCGGCAAACTCCCGCGGGTCTGCGGTTAAATCCCGGTTAGCTCGCGGTTAAGTCCCGGTTAGCTCGCGGTTAAATCCCGGTTAGCTTGCCGTTAGCTCGAGGCTAGCTCGCGGTTAGCTCGAGGCTAACTCCGCGGTTTAGTCTCCCCATTGTAACAGTCTGAGAGTCCCTAATGTTTTGTCAGTCTGTGTCTGTAATGCTATAGTGGGAGGGGAGGTGGGGGGGTTGGAGTGGGGGGGTCATAGTGTCAGGTTCTGGCTCCCTACTATAGTCCTGTAATGGGTTTAGGGGGTCATAATGTTTTGGCAGTCTATTACTGTAATGCTTAAATGGAGTGGAGGGGGGTCATAGTGTCAGATTCTGCAGCCCAACTATAGTCCTGTAATGGCTTAAGTGGTCATAATGTTTTGGCAGTCTGTGTCTGTAATGCTATAGTGGGAGGGGGGGTGGGGGGGGTTGGAGTGGGGGGGTCATAATGTCAGGTTCTGGCCCCCTACAGTACTGCAGTAATGGTTTGAGGGGGTTTTAATGTTTTGGCAGATCATGTTTTCCAGCAGCTGCGTGTGTGAACGTGTGTAAGCTGGTTGGGGTCTGGTTGTCATGGCTACCAGGGTCAACTGCTCCTGTCAGAATGTCAGTTGGAAGACGGGGAGAGAGAGAGAAAATGCTGAAAAAACGCCTCGAACAGGAAGGACTTGTGGCCAAACCGTATTTCCAATCATTGAACCGACTTAACTTTGGGCATCTTGAGGCTTTCCTGAACATCTACATGTGCAATTTGTGGGTAAAATGAAGAAATGTGACCTATTTAAAGCGATTCAAAAAAGGTTACTTCTGCTTTCCTCCAGAAATTTCCCTGCCTTTTTAACATGGCAGTCTATGGAGCTGTGGATGGGTGTTGCTGGCGCATCTTTGTGTCTGACGCCAAAACTATAAGACTTACAGCTTGAGCAGACGAATATGAGTGAGAAGACAAATTTTCCTACGTTTCTATGTATAAATTATGTCTGTCGTGTGAAATTTGTGGCCACGGGAGCAGTTTCTGTACAGTTTTTTGACTAATTTTCTTCTCTCCTCCTCACTCTAGCTGATGATGTCATCCACTCTAGCACAAACATTCCGCGCAATACACACCCATTATAAACCCTGAAATTTGAGTAAAAACCTACACAACTCTGAGGCTTCATAGTTTAAAAACGGTAAAAGTTGTCGATAAGTGAAGTGAATCTCTGAAGAGAAGGCAAGAGTACCTACGTTTTAAAGTTCAAATGAAGTCTCTCGGTTAAAGTATGCCAGAGCAGTTCATTGTTGAAAATGTCTGTTGATTTATTTTTTTTTTCGGGCTTCTCCATTCATTTCAATGGGAAATTTATCGCGTTTTTTCGCGAATAAATTCGCGAAAAACTCACGAATCCCTTATAAAAGTAATAGCACGGGATTCGGGATCAAAACACACGTTTTGATATATCATGTGTTGGGGTCCTCTCGCTGGTTCGGGCCGCATTCTTCGGCGAAAAAGGGCGGAAAATGAATAATAATAAAACTGCAAAGAAACACGCAGAAGATTAATAGTGCCTCGTGCCTATGGCACGAGGCACTGCTCCCAGAGCTTGCTAGCTCTGGGAGCAGTGCCTCGGGTCATAGGCACTCGGCACTAATAATAATAATTAAAGCTGCAAGCAGCATTGAGGTGGCCAAGCAGGAAGTTCGGCAGCGCAGATTTGCCATGTAACTCAATGCAGTCGCATCAGACATAAAGCATTAAGCAGTCACAGCAGGTTTCGAGCCAAAAAAGCCAGGATCCTGTTTGGCGAATGCTTTTGCCAGTTGTTCCAGAAAGCAAATACATCGATAAGGCATGGTCCGAAGATGGCCTGTTCCAATTTTGGTGAAGATCAGATGAAATTTGTGACCTGTGAAAATGTTTTGATGTTTCTGATTAAATCCAATATGGCGGCCGAATCAATTACGATGACATCACAAGTTGACGTGGGTCGGCCTAATGACGTCTAACAGTATAACCAGACACCATTAGTACATTTTAATTCCAAAGACATCAACAGCTACAGGCCAAAATGCATGGTTGCTAATTGCAGCGCCCCCTAGAGGTCATAGGTCGCCAAAATTTATTGAGCGTTCCCCTGATCGGGTCCTGAGTCCATGTACCGAGTTTGGCTTTGATACACGCAAGGGCTGCTGAGATATGAGCTCACTTCCTGTTAGGGGCTTCGCCGCAAATTTCGATTGGCTGTTACGGGAGAACGGTTTTAGTTCCGAAGACAAAAAGTAACGCATTAATGAAGCACGGTCCGTAGATGACGTGTGTGAAGTTTGGTGTCGATCGGACAAAAGTTGTGACCCGTGAAAACTTTGAAGTGTTTTCGATAAAATCCAAAATGGCGGAAATTCCAATGGGGCGAAATTAACATCATAGGTATCGTCGATCTCGGCATGATCCAAGGAGTCCAACAGTACCAAGTTTTTGAATATCAGGCATACGGGTCAAAAGTTATAAGCGAAAACGCAATTTTGCTAATTACATCGCCCCCTAGTGGCCGAATGACACCAAATTTTCATTGCGCACTTCTAGGGGAGTGTCGAAGCGTGTGACCGAGTTTGGTCTTCGGAAGTCAAAGCGTCGCCGAGATATAAGAAAACTTCCTGTTTGGCGGCGTTGCCGCCGACTGCGATTGGCTAACGCGAAAAGTTGGCATGAACTGTCACTGGGGCAACCCACGGTATCTGTGGATATCGTAATTTCATTTCAAATAAAAACGCATCAAGAGATATGAGCAAAAACAATGTTTTGCTAATTATAGCGCCCCCTAGTGGAGAAATGACACCAGATTTTTATCGTGCACTTGGGACAGAGTCTGGAAGCGTGGTACCAAATTTGGTTTCATTGCACCAAAACGTTGCCGAGATATGAGCTCAAATGGAAAACGGCGCCTTCGCCGCCAATTTTGATTGGCTGTTACGGCCAAACGGTTTCGAATCTGAAGATGACTTCTGATAACTTTTGTGCGCATTGGTCAGAAGACGGTGTGTGCCAATTTTCGTGAGAATCGGACAAAATTTGTGACCGCTGAAACTTTTTTCGTGTTTTTGATGAAATCCAAAATGGCGGAAAATCCATCATGGCCGAAATTGACGCCATATGGTGCGTTGAACCCGGCGTGGTCCAAGGATGCCGAGGATACCTTGTTTTCAAAAATCGGACATACGGTTCAAAAGTTACATGCACAAATGTACTTCAAACTTTGACCCGTTGGTGGCGCTAGAGCGTGGTTAGTGCTTACATGAAACTCAGTCAATGTAAAGTTGAGACTGTCCTTAAGCTGTGTGCAAAATTTGACAACTTTTTACCATACGGTTCTATGGGCTGCCATAGACTCCCATGGCGGAAAAATAATAATAATAATAATAATAATAATTAAAGCTGCAAGCAGCATTGAGGTGGCCAAGCAGAAAGTTCAGCAGTGCAGATTTGCCATGTAACTCCATGCAGTTGCATCAGACATAAAGCATTAAGCAGTCACAGCAGGTTTCAAGCCAAAAAAGCCAGGATTGGTTGAGATATAAGGTCACTTCCTGTTTGGCGAATGCTTTTGCCAATTGCTCCAGAAAGCAATGCATTGATAAGGCATGGTCTGAAGATGGCCTGTTCCAATTTTGGTGAAGATCAGATGAAATTTGTGACCTGCGAAAATGTTGTGATGTTTCTGATTAAATCCAATATGGCGGCCGAATCAATTACGATGACATCACAAGTTGACGTGGGTCGGCCTAAGGACGTCTAACAGTATTACCAGACACCATTAGTACATTTTAATTCCAAACACATCAACAGCTGCAGGCCAAAATGCATGGTTGCTAATTGCAGCGCCCCCTAGAGGTCAAAGGTCGCCAAAATTTCTTGAGCGTTCCCCTGATCGGGTCCTGAGTCCATGCACCGAGTTTGGCTTTGATACACGCAAGGGCTGCTGAGATATGAGCTCACTTCCTGTTAGGGGCTTCGCCGCAAATTTCGATTGGCTGTTACGGGAGAACGGTTTTAGTTCCGAAGACAAAAAGTAACGCGTTAATGAAGCACGGTCCGTAGATGACGTGTGTGAAGTTTGGTGTCGATCGGACAAAAGTTGTGACCCGTGAAAACTTTGAAGTGTTTTCGATTAAATCCAAAATGGCGGAAATTCCAATGGGGCGAAATTAAGATCATAGGTATCGTCGATCTCGGCATGATCCAAGGAGTCCAACAGTACCAAGTTTTTGAATATCAGGCATACGGGTCAAAAGTTATAAGCAAAAACGCAATTTTGCTAATTACATCGCCCCCTAGTGGCCGAATGACACCAAATTGTTATTGCGCACTTCTAACGGAGTGTCGAAGCGCGTGACCGAGTTTGGTCTTCGGAAGTCAAAGCGTCGCCGAGATATAAGAAAACTTCCTGTTTGGCGGCGTTGCCGGCGACTGCGATTGGCTAACGCGAAAAGTTGGCATGAACTGTCACTGGGGCAACCCACGGTATCTGCGGATATCGCAATTTCATTTCAAATAAAAACGCATCAAGAGATATGAGCAAAAACAATGTTTTGCTAATTATAGCGCCCCCTAGTGGAGAAATGACACCAGATTTTTATCGTGCGCTTGGGACAGAGTCTGGAAGCGTGGTACCAAATTTGGTTTCATTGCACCAAAACGTTGCCGAGATATGAGCTCAAATGGAAAACGGCGCCTTCGCCGCCAATTTTGATTGGCTGTTACGGCCAAACGGTTTCGAATCTGAAGATTCCTTCTGATAACTTTTGTGCGCATTGGTCAGAAGACGGTCTGTGCCAATTTTCGTGAGAATCGGACAAAATTTGTGACCGCTGAAACTTTTTTCGTGTTTTTGATGAAATCCAAAATGGCGGAAAATCCATCATGACGGAAATTGACGCCATATGGTGCGTTGAACTCGGCTTGGTCCAAGGATGCCGAGGATACCTTGTTTTCAAAAATCGGACATACGGTTCAAAAGTTACGTGCACAAATGTACTTCAAACTTTGACCCGTTGGTGGCGCTAGAGCGTGGTTAGTGCTTACATGAAACTCAGTCAAAGTAAAGTTGAGACTGTCCTTAAGCTGTGTGCAAAATTTCACAACTTTTTACCATACGGTTCTATGGGCTGCCATAGACTCCCATGGCGGAATAATAATAATAATAATAGGGAAGAAAACGTACAATCACAATAGGTGTCCTACGCAGCTTCGCTGCTTGGCCACCAATAATAATAATAATAATAGGGAAGAAAACGTAGAAACACAATAGGTGTCCTACGCAGCTTCGCTGCTTGGCCACCAATAATTAAAGCTGCAAGCAGCATTGAGGTGGCCAAGCAGAACGTTCAGCAGCGCAGATTTGCCACGTAACTCAATGCAGTCGCATCAGACATAAAGCATTAAGCAGTCACAGCAGGTTTCGAGCCAAAAAACCCAGGATCGGTTGAGATATAAGGTCACTTCCTGTTTGGCGAATGCTTTTGCCAATTGCTCCAGAAAGCAATGCATTGATAAGGCATGGTCCGAAGATGGCCTGTTCCAATTTTGGTGAAGATCAGATGAAATTTGTTACCTGTGAAAACGTTTTGATGTTTCTGATTAAATCCAATATGGCGGCCGAATCAATTACGATGACATCACAAGTTGACGTGGGTCGGCCTAAGGACGTCTAACAGTATTACCAGACACCATTAGTACATTTTAATTCCAAACACATCAACAGCTACAGGCCAAAATGCATGGTTGCTAATTGCAGCGCCCCCTAGAGGTCAAAGGTCGCCAAAATTTCTTGAGCGTTCCCCTGATTGGGTCCTGAGTCCATGCACCGAGTTTGGCTTTGATACACGCAAGGGCTGCTGAGATATGAGCTCACTTCCTGTTAGGGGCTTCGCCGCAAATTTCGATTGGCTGTTACGGGAGAACGGTTTTAGTTCCGAAGACAAAAAGTAATGCGTTAATGAAGCACGGTCCGTAGATGACGTGTGTGAAGTTTGGTGTCGATGGGACAAAATTTGTGACCCGTGAAAACTTTGAAGTGTTTTTGATCAAATCCAAAATGGCGGAAATTCCAATGGGGCGAAATTAACATCATAGGTATCGTCGATCTCGGCATGATCCAAGGAGTCCAACAGTACCAAGTTTTTGAATATCAGGCATACGGGTCAAAAGTTATAAGCAAAAACGCAATTTTGCTAATTACATCGCCCCCTAGAGGCCGAATGACACCAAATTTTTATTGCGCACTTCTAACGGAGTGTCGAAGCGCGTGACCGAGTTTGGTCTTCGGAAGTCAAAGCGTCGCCGAGATATAAGAAAACTTCCTGTTTGGCGGCGTTGCCGGCGACTGCGATTGGCTAACGCGAAAAGTCGGCATGAACTGTCACTGGGGCAACCCACGGTATCTGTGGATATCGCAATTTCATTTCAAATAAAAACGCATCAAGAGATATGAGCAAAAACAATGTTTTGCTAATTATAGCGCCCCCTAGTGGAGAAATCACACCAGATTTTTATCGTGCACTTGGGACAGAGTCTGGAAGCGTGGTACCAAATTTGGTTTCATTGCACCAAAACGTTGCCGAGATATGAGCTCAAATGGAAAACGGCGCCTTTGCCGCCAATTTTGATTGGCTGTTACGGCCAAACGGTTTCGAATCTGAAGATTCCTTCTGATAACTTTTGTGCGCATTGGTCAGAAGACGGTGTGTGCCAATTTTCGTGAGAATCGGACAAAATTTGTGACCGCTGAAACTTTTTTCGTGTTTTTGATGAAATCCAAAATGGCGGAAAATCCATCATGACGGAAATTGACGCCATATGGTGCGTTGAACTCGGCTTGGTCCAAGGATGCCGAGGATACCTTGTTTTCAAAAATCGGACATAAGGTTCAAAAGTTACATGCACAAATGTACTTCAAAGTTTGACCCGTTGGTGGCGCTAGAGCGTGGTTAGTGCTTACATGAAACTCAGTCAAAGTAATGTTGAGACTGTCCTTAAGCTGTGTGCAAAATTTCACAACTTTTTACCATACGGTTCTATGGGCTGCCATAGACTCCCATGGCGGAATAATAATAATAATAGGGAAGAAAAGGTACAATCACAATAGGTGTCCTACGCAGCTTCGCTGCTTGGCCACCAATAATAATAATAATTAAAGCTGCAAGCAGCATTGAGGTGGCCAAGCAGAAAGTTCAGCAGTGCAGATTTGCCACGTAACTCAATGCAGTCGCATCAGACATAAAGCATTAAGCAGTCACAGCAGGTTTCGAGCCAAAAAAGCCAGGATCGGTTGAGATATAAGGTCACTTCCTGTTTGGCGAATGCTTTTGCCAGTTGTTCCAGAAAGCAAATACATTGATAAGGCATGGTCCGAAGATGGCCTGTTCCAATTTTGGTGAAGATCAGATGAAATTTGTGACCTGTGAAAACGTTTTGATGTTTCTGATTAAATCCAATATGGCGGCCGAATCAATTACGATGACATCACAAGTTGACCTGGGTCGGCCTAAGGACGTCTAACAGCATTACCAGACACCATTAGTACATTTGAATTCCAAACACATCAACAGCTGCAGGCCAAAATGCATGGTTGCTAATTGCATCGCCCCCTAGAGGTCAAAGGTCGCCAAAATTTCTTGAGCGTCCCCCTGATCGGGTCCTGAGTCCATGCACCGAGTTTGGCTTTGATACACGCAAGGGCTGATGAGATATGAGCTCACTTCCTGTTAGGGGCTTCGCCGCAAATTTCGATTGGCTGTTACGGGAGAACGGTTTTAGTTCCGAAGACAAAAAGTAACGCGTTAATGAAGCACGGTCCGTAGATGACGTGTGTGAAGTTTGGTGTCGATCGGACAAAAGTTGTGACCCGTGAAAACTTTGAAGTGTTTTCGATTAAATCCAAAATGGCGGAAATTCCAATGGGGCGAAATTAACATCATAGGTATCGTCGATCTCGGCATGATCCAAGGAGTCCAACAGTACCAAGTTTTTGAATATCAGGCATACGGGTCAAAAGTTATAAGGAAAAACGCAATTTTGCTAATTACATCGCCCCCTAGTGGCCGAATGACACCAAATTGTTATTGCGCACTTCTAACGGAGTGTCGAAGCGCGTGACCGAGTTTGGTCTTCGGAAGTCAAAGCGTCGCCGAGATATAAGAAAACTTCCTGTTTGGCGGCGTCGCCGGCGACTGCGATTGGCTAACGCGAAAAGTTGGCATGAACTGTCACTGGGGCAACCCACGGTATCTGCGGATATCGCAATTTCATTTCAAATAAAAACGCATCAAGAGATATGAGCAAAAACAATGTTTTGCTAATTATAGCGCCCCCTAGTGGAGAAATGACACCAGATTTTTATCGTGCGCTTGGGACAGAGTCTGGAAGCGTGGTACCAAATTTGGTTTCATTGCACCAAAACGTTGCCGAGATATGAGCTCAAATGGAAAACGGCGCCTTCGCCGCCAATTTTGATTGGCTGTTACGGCCAAACGGTTTGGAATCTGAAGATTCCTTCTGATAACTTTTGTGCGCATTGGTCAGAAGTCGGTGTGTGCCAATTTTCGTGAGAATCGGACAAAATTTGTGACCGCTGAAACTTTTTTCGTGTTTTTGATGAAATCCAAAATGGCGGAAAATCCATCATGACGGAAATTGACGCCATATCGTGCGTTGAACTCGGCTTGGTCCAAGGATGCCGAGGATACCTTGTTTTCAAAAATCGGACATACGGTTCAAAAGTTACATGCACAAATGTACTTCAAACTTTGACCCGTTGGTGGCGCTAGAGCGTGGTTAGTGCTTACATGAAACTCAGTCAAAGTAAAGTTGAGACTGTGCTTAAGCTGTGTGCAAAATTTCACAACTTTTTACCATACGGTTCTATGGGCTGCCATAGACTCCCATGGCGGAATAATAATAATAATAGGGAAGAAAAGGTACAATCACAATAGGTGTCCTACGCAGCTTCGCTGCTTGGCCACCAATAATAATAATAGGGAAGAAAACGTAGAAACACAATAGGTGTCCTACGCAGCTTCGCTGCTTGGCCACCAATAATAGGGAAGAAAACGTAGAAACACAATAGGTGTCCTACGCAGCTTCGCTGCTTGGCCACCAATAATAGGGAAGAAAACGTAGAAACACAATAGGTGTCCTACGCAGCTTCGCTGCTTGGCCACCAATAATAGGGAAGAAAACGTAGAAACACAATAGGTGTCCTACGCAGCTTCGCTGCTTGGCCACCAATAATAATAATAATAATAGGGAAGAAAACGTAGAAACACAATAGGTGTCCTACGCAGCTTCGCTGCTTGGCCACCAATAATAGGGAAGAAAAGGTACAATCACAATAGGTGTCCTACGCAGCTTCGCTGCTTGGCCACCAATAAGAAGAAAAAACGTAGTGAAGAACAATAGTTTGCAGTGCTTCGCACTGCAAACTATTGACTCCCATAGCTTTGCTATGAGGGTCAATAGTTTGCATTGCGTAGCACTGCATCACTAACTAGACAATTCCCCTGCGGGAAATCGCGAGAGTGATGCAGTGGCCGCAGCAGTCTGCGATACCATGCTATATTGCTGTGATAGTACGATGCTACGATGCTACGATGATGCTACTATGCCGAGATGCTACTACAATGCTATGATGCTAAGATACTAAGATGCTATGATACTAAGATGCTACAAAGCTAAGATACTATGTTGCTACGATGCTAAGATGCTACAATGCAATTATACTAAGATGCTATGATGCTTTAATGATCACCTGTTCATATAGTCATAATATAATCCTGGTGAAAATATTTGCGACTTACGTTGCAAATAATTTCATGTTTGACTACAAAAAGTAATGGTCACGTCAAGACAGGTATGAAAGTATTCGCGACTTACGTCGCGAATGTCTTTACTAAGTAGCATGTCTTTACTAAGTAGCATGTCTTTACTACCATGAGCAGCAGCTATAACAAAAAGCACAACTCAAATAGTCATTTAAGGCCTGGTTCCTTCTGACTGGATGGGTGTGAGTTTGATGTCATGCAGGGTACAACAAACCAAACAGGATGAGGAGGATGCAGTAGGCCTGGCTGAGAGAGAGAGACACTGAGAAGGGTCGTCCTTTATGCTTCGCCTTCTACAAACTGAAGGGCAGGTACAGGCAGCAGACCCCTCCCAGCTCCACCTGAAAGCCAGCATCAAATAAGGAAGAGAGTGGGAGGGATCTCACTAGGATCCCCAGACAAAGAACGAGCAAATCGTAACAATTGATCGTTAATCATAATAATTTTAACAATAAAACTCATTACTCCTACCTGAGCAATAGTTTAACAGTTTACGGCACAGTCTTACAGTTAGAAAAACATCAATATTAAACTTAACACATCCAGCCTGTAACAAGGAATCAGCGATGAAGTGAAGACCTTCAAATTGTCCTGCGAGTCCAGCTCTTTGTCTCATGTTGGACGTCACTGCAGTCTGTCTGGATCAGCTGGAGGAAAACTATAGGCAGACAAATAGACATGTCAAATAATGTTATGTAACATACTGAATATAACTCTTATGAGTGTTCAACAGCTCATTATTTATTTAATTAAAAACATCATATTATATTAAATTACTCCAATTATATATATATACTGTCATTAATGTTGTTACAAGCCATAAACGTTTCCTACTTTATGTGATGGAATAATATATTTATCAGTTTGACACAGTTTTAGTGGCTAACCCCACTAGCCTCCGCGTTAGCTCGCGGCTAACTCCCGCGGCTAACTCGCGGTTAAGTCCCGCGGGTCCGCAGTTAAATCCCGGTTAGCTCGCGGTTAAGTCCCGGTTAGCTCGTGGTTAAATCCCGGTTAGCTTGCGGTTAAATCCCGGTTAGCTTGCGGTTAGCTCGAGGCTAGCTCGCGGTTAGCTCGAGGCTAGCTCGCGGTTAGCTCGAGGCTAACTCCGCGATTTAGTCCGCGGCGGTTAGGTAGCTGCTAGCTCCGCTAGCTCGCTAACATACATGAGCTATGCTGGAAGGCTAGCCTAAGGCTAAAACATTGGGCGGCGAGTAGTTAACTTCTATTAACAGTTCAGCTATGTTGGGCACAAACACTTAACATATAAATAATTCTAGAAATTTACTTACCTAATAAAGTGATAGCACCAACAGAGGAGGGAGGGAGAGAGAGAGGGAAGGAGGGAGGGGGGGGGGGGGTCATGGAGTGTTCTGTCTCCCCATTGTAACAGTCTGAGAGTCCCTAATGTTTTGTCAGTCTGTGTCTGTAATGGTATAGTGGGAGGGGAGGTGGGGGGGTTGGAGTGGGGGGGTCATAGTGTCAGGTTCTGGCTCCCTACTATAGTCCTGTAATGGGTTGAGGGGGTCATAATGTTTTGGCAGTCTGTGTCTGTAATGCTTAAATGGAGTGGAGGGGGGGGGTCATAGTGTCAGATTCTGGCTCCCTACTATAGTCCTGTAATGGGTTGAGGGGTCATTATGTTTTGGCAGTCTGTGTCTGTAATGCTATAGTGGGAGGGGGGTGGGGGGGTTGGAGTGGGGGGGTCATAATGTCAGGTTCTGGCCCCCTACAGTACTGCAGTAATGGTTTGGGGGGTTTTAATGTTTTGGCAGATACTGTTATCCACTGAGAACTGTTTTCCCGCCTCGGGTCTGGTTGTCATGGCTACCAGGGTCAACTGCTGCTCCTTCGCCTTCTCCCTCTCACCTCTGCCTGAGTCAGAGGGAAAGTGCAAACTAGGATTTGCCCTCCGAACAAATGCTCATAAATCAAAAACTACAAGTCCTATCGGGAAAACGAACACATCGTGAGCGTCAGCCGAGGGTTTTCTACAATTTAGTGTTGTTCCCACGCGCCTACTGCGAAAATTGTGGCCGTAGTCATTTTAGGAAAAAAGTATGCGACGTGAAAAATCGTCGAAAAATCGCTCTCGCTTTCCACATACACACACATGGGGAAAAATTCGAAAACTGGTCGCCGCACTCCTCGCTCAGAGGAGCCTCCAGTCCAAACCGTACGTCCCACACAAATCAAACCAACACCATCTTAAAGCCAACAAAAATCCCTACGTTTTTATGTATTTTTTATCTCTGTACCTCAAAAACTGTGGCCACCACATGAGATTGAACCTTTTTTTTTCAGAATATCACCGAAACTCTGAAGTTAGAGTGAGGCTCAGAGGGAGGGATTTTTAATTTTTTTCCCCAAATTTCACCAAACGTAAACTGCGACCCTGACCAAACCGTAAAAGGTATCGAAACGCCGTTTTCAGGAAGAGAAAGCTACACTTCCCGTGCCTCGTACAAACTTCCAAGCAAGTTTCTACTACAAAGCATGGCCGAGTAATCGCTCGACAAAGCCAAGCTGTAAATTTTGGAATGTTGCCGCTTTTTTCGGGCTTCTCCATTCATTTCAATGGGAAATTGATCGCGATTTTTTCGCGACTACGTCGCGAAAAAATCTTGTTTGAAAGAACTGTATAGAAGCACACCGAGTCCGATCGAGACGCACGTTTTGATGTATTTTGTGTCTGTGTGCGACGAACGGTATTTGAGTTGAAAGGTTTCGAAAATCGGCCGTAGGAAAAAGTTTAATAATAATAAGAAGAAAAACGTAGTGAAGAACAATAGTTTGCAGTGCTTCGCACTGCAAACTATTGACTCCCATAGCTTTGCTATGAGGGTCAATAGTTTGCATTGCGTAGCACTGCATCACTAACTAGACAATTCCCCTGCGGGAAATCGCGAGAGTGATGCAGTGGCCGCAGCAGTCTGCGATACCATGCTATATTGCTGTGATAGTACGATGCTACGATGCTATGATGATGCTACTATGCCAAGATGCTACTACAATGCTATGATGCTAAGATACTAAGATGCTATGATACTAAGATGCTACAAAGCTAAGATACTATGTTGCTACGATGCTAAGATGCTACAATGCAATTATACTAAGATGCTATGATGCTTTAATGATCACCTGTTCATATAGTCATAATATAATCCTGGTGAAAATATTTGCGACTTACGTTGCAAATAATTTCATGTTTGACTACAAAAAGTAATGGTCACGTCAAGACAGGTATGAAAGTATTCGCGACTTACGTCGCGAATGTCTTTACTAAGTAGCATGTCTTTACTACCATGAGCAGCAGCTATAAAAAAAAGCACAACTTAAATAGTCATTTAAGGCCTGGTTCCTTCTGACTGCATGGGTGTGAGTTTGATGTCATGCAGGGTACAACAAACCAAACAGGATGAGGAGGATGCAGTAGGCCTGGCTGAGAGAGAGAGACACTGAGAAGGGTCGTCCTTTACGCCCTTCTACAAACTGAAGGGCAGGTACAGGCAGCAGACCCCTCCCAGCTCCACCTGAAAGCCAGCATCAAATAAGGAAGAGAGTGGGAGGGATCGTCACACCCCCACCTTTAAGAGGGGCGTCCTCACTAGGATCCCCAGACAAAGATCGAGCAAATCGTAATAATTGATCGTTAATCATAATAATTTTAACAATAAAACTCATTACTCCTACCTGAGCAATAGTTTAACAGTTTACGGCACAGTCTTACAGTTAGAAAAACGTCAATATTAAACTTAACACATCCAGGCTGTAACAAGGAATCAGCGATGAAGTGAAGACCTTCAAACTGTCCTGTTAGTCCAGCTCTTTGTCTCATGTTGGACGTCACTGCAGTCTGTCTGGATCAGCTGGAGGAAAACTATACGCAGACAAATAGACATGTCAAATAATGTTATGTAACATACTTAATATAACTCTTATGAGTGTTCAACAGCTCATTATTTATTTAACTAAAAATATCATATTATATTAAATTACTCCAATTATTTATATATACTGTCATTAATGTTGTTACAAGCCATAAACGTTTCCTACTTTATGTGGTGGAATAATATATTTTTCAGTTTGACACAGTTTTAGTGGCTAACCCCACTAGCCTCCGCGTTAGCTCGCGGCTAACTCCCGCGGCTAACTCGCGGTTAAGTCCCGCGGGTCCGCGGTTAAATCCCGGTTAGCTCGCGGTTAAGTCCCGGTTAGCTCGCGGTTAAATCCCGGTTAGCTTGCGGTTAGCTCGAGGCTAACTCCGCGGTTTAGTCCGCGGCGGTTAGCTAGCTGCTAGCTCCGCTAGCTCGCTAACATAAATGAGCTATGCTGGAAGGCTAGCCTAAGGCTAAAACATTGGGCAGCTAGTAGTTAACTTCTATTAACAGTTCAGCTATGTTGGGCACAAACACTTAACATATAAATAATTCTAGAAACTCACTTACCTAATAAAGTGATAGCACCAACAGAGGAGGGAGGGAGAGAGAGAGGGAAGGAGGGAGAGGGAGAGAGAGAGGGAGAGAGGGGGGGGGGGGGTCATGGAGTGTTCTGTCTCCCCATTGTAACAGTCTGAGAGTCCCTAATGTTTTGTCAGTCTGTGTCTGTAATGCTATAGTGGGAGGGGAGGTGGGGGGGTTGGAGTGGGGGGGGTCATAGTGTCAGGTTCTGGCTCCCTACTATAGTCCTGTAATAGGTTTAGGGGGTCATAATGTTTTGGCAGTCTGTGTCTGTAATGCTTAAATGGAGTGGAGGGGGGGGGGTCATAGTGTCAGATTCTGGCTCCCTACTATAGTCCTGTAATGGGTTGAGGGGTCATAATGTTTTGGCAGTCTGTGTCTGTAATGCTATAGTGGGAGGGGGGGTGGGGGGGGGGGGGGTTGGAGTGGGGGGGTCATAATGTCAGGTTCTGGCCCCCTACAGTACTGCAGTAATGGTTTGGGGGGGTTTTAATGTTTTGGCAGATCCTGTTATCCACTGAGAACTCTTTTCCCGCCACTCGGGTCTGGTTGTCATGGCTACCAGGGTCAACTGCTGCTCCTTCTCCTTCTCCCTCTCACCTCTGCCTGAGTCAGAGGGAAAGTGCAAACTAGGATTTGCCCTCCGAACAAATGCTTGTATCTCAAAAACTACAAGTGCTATCGAGAAAACAAACACATCGTGAGCGTCAGCCAAGGGTTTTCTACAATTTAGTGTTGTTGCCACGCGCGTACTGCCAAAATTGTGGCCGTAGTCGTTTTGGAAAGAAAGTATGCGACACGAAAATCGTCGAGAAATCCCTCTCGATTTCCACATACACACACATGGGGAAAAATTCGAAAAGCTGGCGCCGCACTCCTCGCTCAGAGGAGCCTCCAGTCCAAACCGTACGTCCCACACAAATCAAACCAACACCATCTTAAAGCCAACAAAAATCCCTACGTTTTTATGTATTTTTTATCTCTCTACCTCAAAAACTGTGGCCACCACATGAGATTGAACCTTTTTTTTTCAGAATATCACCGAAACTCTGAAGTTAGAGTGAGGCTCAGAGGGAGGGATTTTTAATTTTTTTCCCCAGATTTCACCAAACGTAAACTGCGACCCTGACCAAACCGTAAAAGGTATCGAAACGCCGTTTTCAGGAAGAGAAAGCTACACTTCCCGTGCCTCGTACAAACTTCCAAGCAAGTTTCTACTACAAAGCATGGCCGAGTAATCGCTGGACAAAGCCAAGCTGGACATTTTGGAATGTTGCCGCTTTTTTCGGGCTTCTCCATTCATTTCAATGGGAAATTGATCGCGTTTTTTTCGCGACTACGTCGCGAAAAAATCTTGTTTGAAAGAACTGTATAGAAGCACACCGAGTCCGATCGAGACGCACGTTTTGATGTATTTTGTGTCTGTGTGCGACGAACGGTATTTGAGTTGAAAGGTTTCGAAAATCGGCCGTAGGAAAAAGTTTAATAATAATAAGAAGAAAAACGTAGTGAAGAACAATAGTTTGCAGTGCTTCGCACTGCAAACTATTGACTCCCATAGCTTTGCTATGAGGGTCAATAGTTTGCATTGCGTAGCACTGCATCACTAACTAGACAATTCCCCTGCGGGAAATCGCGAGAGTGATGCAGTGGCCGCAGCAGTCTGCGATACCATGCTATATTGCTGCGACAGTACGATGCTACGATGCTATGATGATGCTACTATGCCGAGATGCTACTACAATGCTATGATGCTAAGATACTAAGATGCTATGATACTAAGATGCTACAAAGCTAAGATACTATGTTGCTACGATGCTAAGATGCTACAATGCAATTATACTAAGATGCTATGATGCTTTAATGATCACCTGTTCATATAGTCATAATATAATCCTGGTGAAAATATTTGCGACTAACGTTGCAAATAATTTCATGTTTGACTACAAAAAGTAATGGTCAGGTCAAGACAGGTATGAAAGTATTCGCGACTTACGTCGCGAATGTCTTTACTAAGTAGCATGTCTTTACTACCATGAGCAGCAGCTATAACAAAAAGCACAACTCAAATAATCATTTAAGGCCTGGTTCCTTCTGACTGGATGGGTGTGAGTTTGATGTCATGCAGGGTACAACAAACCAAACAGGATGAGGAGGATGCAGTAGGCCTGGCTGAGAGAGAGAGACACTGAGAAATGGTCGTCCTTTACGCCCTTCTACAAACTGAAGGGCAGGTACAGGCAGCAGACCCCTCCCAGCTCCACCTGAAAGCCAGCATCAAATAAGGAAGAGAGTGGGAGGGATCTCACTAGGATCCCCAGACAAAGAACGAGCAAATCGTAACAATTGATCGTTAATCATAATAATTTTAACAATAAAACTCATTACTCCTACCTGAGCAATAGTTTAACAGTTTACGGCACAGTCTTACAGTTAGAAAAACAATAATATTAAACTTAACACATCCAGGCTGTAACAAGGAACCAGCGATGAAGTGAAGACCTTCAAATTGTCCTGCGAGTCCAGCTCTTTGTCTCATGTTGGACGTCACTGCAGTCTGTCTGGATCAGCTGGAGGAAAACTATAGGCAGACAAACAGACATGTCAAATAATGTTATGTAACATACTTAATATAACTCTTATGAGTGTTCAACAGCTCATTATTCATTTAATTAAAAACATCATATTATATTAAATTACTCCAATTATATATATACTGTCATTAATGTTGTTGCAAGCCATAAATGTTTCCTACTTTATGTGGTGGAATAATATATTTTTCAGTTTGACACAGTTTAATTTAAAAATATCTTCCCTTTAAATTGTAAAACTTCAACATTATTACTGTCATAAGCACCCGCTAGCAAGGCGGCGAATTAGCCGGCGGCTAACCCCACTAGCCTCCGCGTTAGCTCACGGCGAACTGCCGCGGCTAATTCGTGTTTAACTCCCGCGGGTCCGCGGTTAAATCCCGGTTAGCTAGCGGTTAGTTAGCGGTTAGCTCGAGGCTAACTCCGCGGTTGAGTCCGCGGCGTTAAGGTAGCGGCTAGCTAGCTCCGTTAGCTCCGCTAGCTTGCTAACATACATGAGCTATGCTGGAAGGCTAGTCGTCGGCTAAATCACTGGGCGGCTAGTCGTTAGCGTCTGTTAGCAGTTTAGCTATTCACTGACCTAATAAGATGAAGGAAACGGGTCAGGGATGTTGTGTCAGGAGTTTCAGCAAAGCAGCCAGATATAATTTGTGTTTAAAATAAAGGAAAAGGTCATAATGTCAGGTTCTGGCCCCCTACAGTACTGCAGTAATGGTTTGGGGGGTTTTAATGTTTTGGCAGATCATGTTTTCCACTGAGAGCTCTTTTCCCGCCTCTCGTCCCCAGCAGCTGCGTGTGTGAACGTGTGTAAGCTGGTTGGGGTCTGGTTGTCATGGCTACCAGGGTCAACTGCTCCTGTTAGAATGTCAGTTGGAAGACGGGGAAAGAGAGAGAAAATGCTGAAAAATCGCCTCGAACAGGAAGGACTTGTGGCCAAACCGTATTTCCAATCATTGAACCGACTTAACTTTGGGCATCTTGAGGCTTTCCTGAACGTCTACATATGCAGTTTGTGGGTAAAATGACGAAATGTGACCTATTCAAAGCGATTCAAAGAAAGGTTACGTCTGCTTTCCTCCAGAAATTTCCCTGCCTTTTTAACATGGCAGTCTATGGAGCTGTGGGTGGGTGTTGCTGGCGCATCTTTGTGTCTGACGCCAAAACTATGAGACTTAAAGCTTTAGCAGATGAATTTGAGTGAGAAGACACATTTTCCTACGTTTCTATGTATAAATTATGTCTGTCGTGTGAAATTTGTGGCCACGGGAGCAGTTTCTGTGCAGTTTTTTGACTAACTTTCTTCTCCCCTCCTCACTCTAGCTGATGATGTCATCCACTCTAGCACAAACATTCCGCGCAATACACACCCATTATAAACCCTGAAATTTGAGTAAAAACCTACACAACTCTGAGGCTTCATAGTTTAAAAACGGTAAAAGTTGTCGACAAGTGAAGTGAATCTCTGAAGAGAAGGCAAGAGTACCTACGTTTTAAAGTTTAAATGAAGTCTCTCGGTTAAAGTATGCCAGAGCAGTTCATTGTTGAAAATGTCTGTTGAAATATTTTTTTTTTCGGGCTTCTCCATTCATTTCAATTGGGAAATTTGTCGCAGTTTTTTCGCGACTACGTCGCGAAAAAATCTTGTTTGAAAGAACTGTATAGAAGCACACCGAGTCCGATCGAGACGCACGTTTTGATGTATTTTGTGTCTGTGTGCGACGAACGGTATTTGAGTTGAAAGGTTTCGAAAATGCGTAGGAAAAAGTTTAATAATAACTAGACAATTCCCCTGCGGGAAATCGCGAGAGTGATGCAGTGGCCGCAGCAGTCTGCGATACCATGCTATATTGCTGTGATAGTACGATGCTTTGTCTTTACTAAGTAGCATGTCTTTACTACCATGAGCAGCAGCTATAACAAAAAGCACAACTCAAATAGTCATTTAAGGCCTGGTTCCTTCTGACTGGATGGGTGTGAGTTTGATGTCATGCAGGGTACAACAAACCAAACAGGATGAGGAGGATGCAGTAGGCCTGGCTGAGAGAGAGAGACACTGAGAAGGGTCGTCCTTTACGCCCTTCTACAAACTGAAGGGCAGGTACAGGCGGCAGACCCCTCCCAGCTCCACCTGAAAGCCAGCATCAAATAAGGAAGAGAGTGGGAGGGATCTCACTAGGATCCCCAGACAAAGAACGAGCAAATCGTAACAATTGATCGTTAATCATAATAATTTTAACAATAAAACTCATTACTCCTACCTGAGCAATAGTTTAACAGTTTACGGCACAGTCTTACAGTTAGATAAACAATAATATTAAACTTAACACATCCAGGCTGTAACAAGGAATCAGCGATGAAGTGAAGACCTTCAAATTGTCCTGCGAGTCCAGCTCTTTGTCTCATGTTGGACGTCACTGCAGTCTGTCTGGATCAGCTGGAGGAAAACTATAGGCAGACAAATAGACATGTCAAATAATGTTATGTAACATACTTAATATAACTCTTATGAGTGTTCAACAGCTCATTATTTATTTAATTAAAAACATCATATTATATTGAATTACTCCAATTATATATATATACTGTCATTAATGTTGTTGCAAGCCATAAATGTTTCCTACTTTATGTGGTGGAATAATATATTTTTCAGTTTGACACAGTTTAATTTAAAATTCCCTTTAAATTGTAAAACTTCAACATTATTACTGTGATAAGCACCCGCTAGCAAGGCGGCGAATTAGCCGGCGGCTAACCCCACTAGCCTCCGCGTTAGCTCACGGCGAACTGCCGCGGCTAATTCGTGTTTAACTCCCGCGGGTCCGCGGTTTAATCCCGGTTAGCTAGCGGTTAGTTAGCGGTTAGCTCGAGGCTAACTCCGCGGTTGAGTCCGCGGCGTTAAGGTAGCGGCTAGCTAGCTCCGTTAGCTCCGCTAGCTTGCTAACATACATGAGCTATGCTGGAAGGCTAGTCGTCGGCTAAATCACTGGGCGGCTAGTCGTTAGCGTCTGTTAGCAGTGGCCCCCTACAGTACTGCAGTAATGGTTTGGGGGGTTTTAATGTTTTGGCAGATCATGTTTTCCACTGAGAGCTCTTTTCCCGCCTCTCGTCCCCTCCTGCTGCGTGTGTAAGCTGGTTGGGGTCTGGTTGTCATGGCTACCAGGGTCAACTGACGCTGAAGTCTCCTTCTCTCTCTCACCTCTGCCTGAGTCAGAGGGAAAGTGCAAACTAGGATTTGCCCTCCGAACAAATGCTCATAAATCAAAAACTACAAGTCCTATCGGGAAAACAAACACATCGTGAGCGTCAGCCAAGGGTTTTCTACAATTTAGTGTTGTTCCCACGCGCCTACTGCGAAAATTGTGGCCGTAGTCGTTTTAGAAAAAAAGTATGCGACGTGAAAAATCGTCGAAAAATCGCTCTCGCTTTCCACATACACACACATGGGGAAAAATTCGAAAACTGGTCGGCGCACTCCTCGCTCGGAGGAGCCTGCAGCCCAAACCGTACGTCCCACACAAATAAAACCCACACCATCTGAAAGCCAACAAAAATCCCTACGTTTTTACGTATTTTTTATCTCTGTACCTCAAAATCTGTGGCCACCACGTGAGATTGAACCTTTTTTTTTCAGAATATCACCGAAACTCTGAAGTTAGAGTGTCGGTCAGAGTGGGCCCATAGAGCCCCATTATAAACGCTGATTTTTAATTTTTTTCCCCAAATTTCACCAAAACGTAAACTGCGACCCTGACCAAACCGTAAAAGGTATCGAAACCCCGTTTTCAGGAAGAGAAAGCTACACTTCCCGTGCCTCGTACAAACTTCCAAGCAAGTTTCTACTACAAAGCATGGCCGAGTAATCACTCGACAAAGCCAAGCTGTAAATTTTGGAATGTTGCCGCTTTTTTCGGGCTTCTCCATTCATTTCAATGGGAAATTTATCGCAGTTTTTTCGCGACTACGTCGCGAAAAAATCTTGTTTGAAAGAACTGTATAGAAGCACACCGAGTCCGATCGAGACGCACGTTTTGATGTATTTTGTGTCTGTGTGCGACGAACGGTATTTGAGTTGAAAAGTTTCGAAAATCCGTAGGAAAAAGTTTAATAATAACTAGACAATTCCCCTGCGGGAAATCGCGAGAGTGATGCAGTGGCCGCAGCAGTCTGCGATACCATGCTATATTGCTGTGATAGTACGATGCTATGATGATGCTACTATGCCAAGATACTAAGATGCTATGATACTAAGATGCTACAAAGCTAAGATACTATGTTGCTACGATGCTAAGATGCTACAATGCAATTATACTAAGATGCTATGATGCTTTAATGATCACCTGTTCATATAGTCATAATATAATCCTGGTGAAAATATTTGCGACTTACGTTGCAAATAATTTCATGTTTGACTACAAAAAGTAATGGTCAGGTCAAGACAGGTATGAAAGTATTCGCGACTTACGTCGCGAATGTCTTTACTAAGTAGCATGTCTTTACTACCATGAGCAGCAGCTATAACAAAAAGCACAACTCAAATAGTCATTTAAGGCCTGGTTCCTTCTGACTGGATGGGTGTGAGTTTGATGTCATGCAGGGTACAACAAACCAAACAGGATGAGGAGGATGCAGTAGGCCTGGCTGAGAGAGAGAGACACTGAGAAGGGTCGTCCTTTACGCCCTTCTACAAACTGAAGGGCAGGTACAGGCAGCAGAGCCCTCCCAGCTCCACCTGAAAGCCAGCATCACATAAGGAAGAGAGTGGGAGGGATCTCACTAGGATCCCCAGACAAAGAACGAGCAAATCGTAACAATTGATCGTTAATCATAATAATTTTAACAATAAAACTCATTACTCCTACCTGAGCAATAGTTTAACAGTTTACGGCACAGTCTTACAGTTAGATAAACAATAATATTAAACTTAACACATCCAGGCTGTAACAAGGAATCAGCGATGAAGTGAAGACCTTCAAATTGTCCTGCGAGTCCAGCTCTTTGTCTCATGTTGGACGTCACTGCAGTCTGTCTGGATCAGCTGGAGGAAAACTATAGGCAGACAAACAGACATGTCAAATAATGTTATGTAACATACTTAATATAACTCTTATGAGTGTTCAACAGCTCATTATTTATTTAATTAAAAACATCATATTATATTAAATTACTCCAATTATATATATATACTGTCATTAATGTTGTTGCAAGCCATAAATGTTTCCTACTTTATGTGGTGGAATAATATATTTTTCAGTTTGACACAGTTTAATTTAAAAATATCTTCCCTTTAAATTGTAAAACTTCAACATTATTACTGTGATAAGCACCCGCTAGCAAGGCGGCGAATTAGCCGGCGGCTAACCCCACTAGCCTCCGCGTTAGCTCACGGCGAACTGCCGCGGCTAATTCGTGTTTAACTCCCGCGGGTCCGCGGTTAAATCCCGGTTAGCTAGCGGTTAGTTAGCGGTTAGCTCGAGGCTAACTCCGCGGTTGAGTCCGCGGCGTTAAGGTAGCGGCTAGCTAGCTCCGTTAGCTCCGCTAGCTTGCTAACATACATGAGCTATGCTGGAAGGCTAGTCGTCGGCTAAATCACTGGGCGGCTAGTCGTTAGCGTCTGTTAGCAGTTGAGCTATTCACTGACCTAATAAGATGAAGGAAACGGGTCAGGGATGTTGTGTCAGGAGTTTCAGCAAAGCAGCCAGATATAATTTGTGTTTAAAATAAAGGAAAAGGTCATAATGTCAGGTTCTGGCCCCCTACAGTACTGCAGTAATGGTTTGGGGGGTTTTAATGTTTTGGCAGATCATGTTTTCCACTGAGAGCTCTTTTCCCGCCTCTCGTCCCCAGCAGCTGCGTGTGTGAACGTGTGTAAGCTGGTTGGGGTCTGGTTGTCATGGCTACCAGGGTCAACTGCTCCTGTTCGAATGTCAGTTGGAAGACGGGGAGAGAGAGAGAAAATGCTGAAAAATCGCCTCGAACAGGAAGGACTTGTGGCCAAACCGTATTTCCAATCATTGAACCGACTTAACTTTGGGCATCTTGAGGCTTTCCTGAACGTCTACATATGTAATTTGTGGGTAAAATGAAGAAATGTGACCTGTTAAAAGCGATTCAAAGAAAGGTTACGTCTGCTTTCCTCCAGAAATTTCCCTGCCTTTTTAACATGGCAGTCTATGGAGCTGTGGATGGGTGTTGCTGGTGCATCTTTGTGTCTGACGCCAAAACTATAAGACTTACAGCTTTAGCAGACGAATTTGAGTGAGAAGACAAATTTTCCTACGTTTCTATGCATAAATTATGTCTGTCGTGTGAAATTTGTGGCCACGGGAGCAGTTTCTGTACAGTTTTTTGACTAATTTTCGTCTCCCCTCCTCACTCTAGCTGATGATGTCATCCACTCTAGCACAAACATTCCGCGCAATACACACCCATTATAAACCCTGAAATTTGAGTAAAAACCTACACAACTCTGAGGCTTCATAGTTTAAAAACGGTAAAAGTTGTCGATAAGTGAAGTGAATCTCTGAAGAGAAGGCAAGAGTACCTACGTTTTAAAGTTGAAATGAAGTCTCTCGGTTAAAGTATGCCAGAGCAGTTCATTGTTGAAAATGTCTGTTGAAATTATTTTTTTTTCGGGCTTCTCCATTCATTTCAATTGGGAAATTTGTCGCAGTTTTTTCGCGACATAGTCGCGAAAAAATCTTGTTTGAAAGAACTGTATAGAAGCACACCGAGTCCGATCGAGACGCACGTTTTGATGTATTTTGTGTCTGTGTGCGACGAACGGTATTTGAGTTGAAAGGTTTCGAAAATCGGCCGTAGGAAAAAGTTTAATAATAATAATAACTAGACAATTCCCCTGCGGGAAATCGCGAGAGTGATGCAGTGGCCGCAGCAGTCTGCGATACCATGCTATATTGCTGTGATAGTACGATGCTACGATGCTATGATGATGCTACTATGCCAAGATGCTACAATGCTATGATGCTAAGATACTAAGATGCTATGATACTAAGATGCTACAAAGCTAAGATACTATGTTGCTACGATGCTAAGATGCTACAATGCAATTATACCAAGATGCTATGATGCTTTAATGATCACCTGTTCATATAGTCATAATATAATCCTGGTGAAAATATTTGCGACTTACGTTGCAAATAATTTCATGTTTGACTACAAAAAGTAATGGTCACATCAAGACAGGTATGAAAGTATTCGCGACTTACGTCGCGAATGTCTTTACTAAGTAGCATGTCTTTACTACCATGAGCAGCAGCTATAACAAAAAGCACAACTCAAATAGTCATTTAAGGCCTGGTTCCTTCTGACTGGATGGGTGTGAGTTTGATGTCATGCAGGGTACAACAAACCAAACAGGATGAGGAGGATGCAGTAGGCCTGGCTGAGAGAGAGAGACACTGAGAAGGGTCGTCCTTTACGCCCTTCTACAAACTGAAGGGCAGGTACAGGCAGCAGACCCCTCCCAGCTCCACCTGAAAGCCAGCATCAAATAAGGAAGAGAGTGGGAGGGATCGTCACACCCCCACCAGGATTATATTATGACTATATGAACAGGTGAATTATTATGATTAACGATCAATTATTACAATTTGCTCGTTAATCATAATCATTTTAACAATAAAACTCATTACTCCTACCTGAGCAATAGTTGAACAGTTTACGGCACAGTCTTACAGTTAGATAAACAATAATATTAAACTTAACACATCTAGGCTGTAACAAGGAATCAGCGATGAAGTGAAGACCTTCAAATTGTCCTGCGAGTCCAGCTCTTTGTCTCATGTTGGACGTCACTGCAGTCTGTCTGGATCAGCTGGAGGAAAACTATAGGCAGACAAATAGACATGTCAAATAATGTTATGTAACATACTTAATATAACTCTTATGAGTGTTCAACAGCTCATTATTTATTTAATTAAAAACATCATATTATATTAAATTACTCCAATTATACTGTCATTAATGTTGTTGCAAGCCATAAATGTTTCCTACTTTATGTGGTGGAATAATATATTTTTCAGTTTGACACAGTTTAATTTAAAAATATCTTCCCTTTAAATTGTAAAACTTCAACATTATTACTGTGATAAGCACCCGCTAGCAAGGCGGCGAATTAGCCGGCGGCTAACCCCACTAGCCTCCGCGTTAGCTCACGGCGAACTGCCGCGGCTAATTCGTGTTTAACTCCCGCGGGTCCGCGGTTAAATCCCGGTTAGCTAGCGGTTAAATCCCGGTTAGCTCGCGGTTAGCTTGAGGCTAGCCCGCGGTTAGCTCGAGGCTAACTCCGCGGTTGAGTCCGCGGCGTTAAGTTAGCGGCTAGCTAGCTCCGTTAGCTCCGCTAGCATGCTAACATACATGCGCTATGCTGGAAGGCTAGTCGTCGGCTAAATCACTGGGCGGCTAGTCGTTAGCGTCTGTTACCAGTTTAGCTATTCACTGACCTAATAAGATGAAGGAAACGGGTCAGGGATGTTGTGTCAGGAGTTTCAGCAAAGCAGCCAGATATAATTTGTGTTTAAAATAAAGGAAAAGGTCATAATGTCAGGTTCTGGCCCCCTACAGTACTGCAGTAATGGTTTGGGGGGTTTTAATGTTTTGGCAGATCATGTTTTCCACTGAGAGCTCTTTTCCCGCCTCTCGTCCCCAGCAGCTGCGTGTGTGAACGTGTGTAAGCTGGTTGGGGTCTGGTTGTCATGGCTACCAGGGTCAACTGCTCCTGTTAGAATGTCAGTTGGAAGACGGGGAAAGAGAGAGAAAATGCTGAAAAATCGCCTCGAACAGGAAGGACTTGTGGCCAAACCGTATTTCCAATCATTGAACCGACTTAACTTTGGGCATCTTGAGGCTTTCCTGAACGTCTAGATGTGTAATTTGTAGGTAAAATGAAGAAATGTGACCTATTCAAAGCGATTCAAAGAAAGGTTACGTCTGCTTTCCTCCAGAAATTTCCCTGCCTTTTTAACATGGCAGTCTATGGAGCTGTGGGTGGGTGTTGCTGGCGCATCTTTGTGTCTGACGCCAAAACTATAAGACTTACAGCTTTAGCAGACGAATTTGAGTGAGAAGACACATTTTCCTACGTTTCTATGTATAAATTATGTCTGTCGTGTGAAATTTGTGGCCACGGGAGCAGTTTCTGTGCAGTTTTTTGACTAACTTTCTTCTCCCCTCCTCACTCTAGCTGATGATGTCATCCACTCTAGCACAAACATTCCGCGCAATACACACCCATTATAAACCCTGAAATTTGAGTAAAAACCTACACAACTCTGAGGCTTCATAGTTTAAAAACGGTAAAAGTTGTCGACAAGTGAAGTGAATCTCTGAAGAGAAGGCAAGAGTACCTACGTTTTAAAGTTTAAATGAAGTCTCTCGGTTAAAGTATGCCAGAGCAGTTCATTGTTGAAAATGTCTGTTGAAATTTTTTTTTTTTCGGGCTTCTCCATTCATTTCAATTGGGAAATTTGTCGCAGTTTTTTCGCGACTACGTCGCGAAAAAATCTTGTTTGAAAGAACTGTATAGAAGCACACCGAGTCCGATCGAGACGCACGTTTTGATGTATTTTGTGTCTGTGTGCGACGAACGGTATTTGAGTTGAAAGGTTTCGAAAATGCGTAGGAAAAAGTTTAATAATAATAATAATAAGAAGAAAAACGTAGTGAAGAACAATAGTTTGCAGTGCTTCGCACTGCAAACTATTGACTCCCATAGCTTTGCTATGAGGGTCAATAGTTTGCATTGCGTAGCACTGCATCACTAATAACTAGACAATTCCCCTGCGGGAAATCGCGAGAGTGATGCAGTGGCCGCAGCAGTCTGCGATACCATGCTATATTGCTGTGATAGTACGATGCTACGATGCTACGATGATGCTACTATGCCAAGATGCTACAATGCTGAATGAATGAATTAATTTATTGATCATTGAGAGATACTCACGAGCACGAACGGGGGGACGAGCTTGAGAGCAGGGTCGGTGGGAAGGCTCCTCTCCGGCCGGGGGGGACGTCTGATGAAACATTAAGACCAAACACATACAGAACTCAGCAGTTAAGGAGAAAACAATAGATGTAACATTTCTAGAGCCATTTTCACGCAGACAGATGTCATTGTGGCACAGAAGCTTATCTACTGTGTAAATACCTCCAGGGGGGAAGGGGTGCACCTCAGCTCCTCCAGGTCGAGCCTCCTCCAGCGCTGCTTCACCGCCATGGAACGTCTGGACTTCCTAGGCATCCTGCTGACAAAAAATAGACAGAAAAAAAAAACAAGACAAAATACTTTTCAAAGCTTAACAGGCTATCAAACCTATCAAACTAACCTAAACCCTAACCTTTACCTAAACTCTAACTACCTAATGTAAAATAATCTAATCTAAGACAAATTAATGTAATATGTTATACTTAAATTAAATCTGTGTAGATGAAGGTGTGGTGAATGTATGTGTGTGGGTGAGGTGGCGATACTGCTCTGCGATGGTTTAGGGCGATGAATCAACGATGATCACTCTCAGCTGTCGAAGCACAGGAACCCTTTAATCCTATCAAAGACAATGCAAAAAAATTGAAATGTCTTTCAAATGTTATAAGTAAATGTAAGCAACAAGCTAATAACAAAGCAGACACATGTTAAACATCTGTAGTTGTCATAAAGTGTGTGTTTTCCTTATACTAAGATGCTATGATGCTAAGATACTACAATGCTAAGATGCTTTAATGATGCTACAATGCTATGATGCTAAGATGCTTTAATGATGCTACCATGATGCTACCATGCTATGATGCTTTAATGATCACCTGTTCATATAGTCATAATATAATCCATGTTTGACTACAAAAAGTAATGGTCACGTCAAGACAGGTATGAAAGTATTCGCGACTTACGTCGCGAATGTCTTTACTAAGTAGCATGTCTTTACTACCATGAGCAGCAGCTATAACAAAAAGCACAACTCAAATAGTCATTTAAGGCCTGGTTCCTTCTGACTGGATGGGTGTGAGTTTGATGTCATGCAGGGTACAACAAACCAAACAGGATGAGGAGGATGCAGTAGGCCTGGCTGAGAGAGAGAGACACTGAGAAGGGTCGTCCTTTATGCTTCGCCTTCTACAAACTGAAGGGCAGGTACAGGCAGCAGAGCCCTCCCAGCTCCACCTGAAAGCCAGCATCAAATAAGGAAGAGAGTGGGAGGGATCTCACTAGGATCCCCAGACAAAGAACGAGCAAATCGTAACAATTGATCGTTAATCATAATCATTTTAACAATAAAACTCATTACTCCTACCTGAGCAATAGTTTAACAGTTTACGGCACAGTCTTACAGTTAGATAAACAATAATATTAAACTTAACACATCCAGGCTGTAACAAGGAATCAGCGATGAAGTGAAGACCTTCAAATTGTCCTGCGAGTCCAGCTCTTTGTCTCATGTTGGACGTCACTGCAGTCTGTCTGGATCAGCTGGAGGAAAACTATAGGCAGACAAAGAGACATGTCAAATAATGTTATGTAACATACTTAATATAACTCTTATGAGTGTTCAACAGCTCATTATTTATTTAATTAAAAACATCATATTATATTAAATTACTCCAATTATATATATATACTGTCATTAATGTTGTTGCAAGCCATAAATGTTTCCTACTTTATGTGGTGGAATAATATATTTTTCAGTTTGACACAGTTTAATTTAAAAATATCTTCCCTTTAAATTGTAAAACTTCAACATTATTACTGTGATAAGCACCCGCTAGCAAGGCGGCGAATTAGCCGGCGGCTAACCCCACTAGCCTCCGCGTTAGCTCACGGCGAACTGCCGCGGCTAATTCGTGTTTAACTCCCGCGGGTCCGCGGTTAAATCCCGGTTAGCTAGCGGTTAGTTAGCGGTTAGCTCGAGGCTAACTCCGCGGTTGAGTCCGCGGCGTTAAGCTAGCGGCTAGCTAGCTCCGTTAGCTCCGCTAGCTTGCTAACATACATGAGCTATGCTGGAATGCTAGTCGTCGGCTAAATCACTGGGCGGCTAGTCGTTAGCGTCTGTTAGCAGTTTAGCTATTCACTGACCTAATAAGATGAAGGAAACGGGTCAGGGATGTTGTATCAGGAGTTTCAGCAAAGCAGCCAGATATAATTTGTGTTTAAAATAAAGGAAAAGGTCATAATGTCAGGTTCTGGCCCCCTACAGTACTGCAGTAATGGTTTGGGGGGTTTTAATGTTTTGGCAGATCATGTTTTCCACTGAGAGCTCTTTTCCCGCCTCTCGTCCCCAGCAGCTGCGTGTGTGAACGTGTGTAAGCTGGTTGGGGTCTGGTTGTCATGGCTACCAGGGTCAACTGCTCCTGTTAGAATGTCAGTTGGAAGACGGGGAAAGAGAGAGAAAATGCTGAAAAATCGCCTCGAACAGGAAGGACTTGTGGCCAAACCGTATTTCCAATCATTGAACCGACTTAACTTTGGGCATCTTGAGGCTTTCCTGAACGTCTAGATATGTAATTTGTAGGTAAAATGAAGAAATGTGACCTATTCAAAGCGATTCAAAGAAAGGTTACGTCTGCTTTCCTCCAGAAATTTCCCTGCCTTTTTAACATGGCAGTCTATGGAGCTGTGGGTGGGTGTTGCTGGCGCATCTTTGTGTCTGACGCCAAAACTATAAGACTTACAGCTTTAGCAGACGAATTTGAGTGAGAAGACACATTTTCCTACGTTTCTATGTATAAATTATGTCTGTCGTGTGAAATTTGTGGCCACGGGAGCAGTTTCTGTGCAGTTTTTTGACTAACTTTCTTCTCCCCTCCTCACTCTAGCTGATGATGTCATCCACTCTAGCACAAACATTCCGCGCAATACACACCCATTATAAACCCTGAAATTTGAGTAAAAACCTACACAACTCTGAGGCTTCATAGTTTAAAAACGGTAAAAGTTGTCGCTAAGTGAAGTGAATCTCTGAAGAGAAGGCAAGAGTACCTACGTTTTAAAGTTGAAATGAAGTCTCTCGGTTAAAGTATGCCAGAGCAGTTCATTGTTGAAAATGTCTGTTGAATTTTTTTTTTTTTCGGGCTTCTCCATTCATTTCAATAGGGAAATTTGTCGCAGTTTTTTCGCGACTACGTCGCGAAAAAATCTTGTTTGAAAGAACTGTATAGAAGCACACCGAGTCCGATCGAGACGCACGTTTTGATGTATTTTGTGTCTGTGTGCGACGAACGGTATTTGAGTTGAAAGGTTTCGAAAATGCGTAGGAAAAAGTTTAATAATAATAATAATAATAATAACTAGACAATTCCCCTGCGGGAAATCGCGAGAGTGATGCAGTGGCCGCAGCAGTCTGCGATACCATGCTATATTGCTGTGATAGTACGATGCTACGATGATGCTACTATGCCAAGATGCTACTACAATGCTATGATGCTAAGATACTAAGATGCTATGATACTAAGATGCTACAAAGCTAAGATACTATGTTGCTACGATGCTAAGATGTTACAATGCAATTATACTAAGATGCTATGATGCTTTAATGATCACCTATTCATATAGTCATAATATAATCCTGGTGAAAATATTTGCGACTTACGTTGCAAATAATTTCATGTTTGACTACAAAAAGTAATGGTCAGGTCAAGACAGGTATGAAAGTATTCGTATACTTAAGTCGCGAATGTCTTTACTAAGTAGCATGTCTTTACTACCATGAGCAGCAGCTATAACAAAAAGCACAACTCAAATAGTCATTTAAGGCCTGGTTCCTTCTGACTGGATGGGTGTGAGTTTGATGTCATGCAGGGTACAACAAACCAAACAGGATGAGGAGGATGCAGTAGGCCTGGCTGAGAGAGAGAGACACTGAGAAGGGTCGTCCTTTACGCCCTTCTACAAACTGAAGGGCAGGTACAGGCAGCAGACCCCTCCCAGCTCCACCTGAAAGCCAGCATCAAATAAGGAAGAGAGTGGGAGGGATCTCACTAGGATCCCCAGACAAAGAACGAGCAAATCGTAACAATTGATCGTTAATCATAATAATTTTAACAATAAAACTCATTACTCCTACCTGAGCAATAGTTTAACAGTTTACGGCACAGTCTTACAGTTAGATAAACAATAATATTAAACTTAACACATCCAGGCTGTAACAAGGAATCAGCGATGAAGTGAAGACCTTCAAATTGTCCTGCGAGTCCAGCTCTTTGTCTCATGTTGGACGTCACTGCAGTCTGTCTGGATCAGCTGGAGGAAAACTATAGGCAGACAAACAGACATGTCAAATAATGTTATGTAACATACTTAATATAACTCTTATGAGTGTTCAACAGCTCATTATTTATTTAATTAAAAACATCATATTATATTAAATTACTCCAATTATATATATACTGTCATTAATGTTGTTGCAAGCCATAAATGTTTCCTACTTTATGTGGTGGAATAATATATTTTTCAGTTTGACACAGTTTAATTTAAAAATATCTTCCCTTTAAATTGTAAAACTTCAACATTATTACTGTGATAAGCACCCGCTAGCAAGGCGGCGAATTAGCCGGCGGCTAACCCCACTAGCCTCCGCGTTAGCTCACGGCGAACTGCCGCGGCTAATTCGTGTTTAACTCCCGCGGGTCCGCGGTTAAATCCCGGTTAGCTAGCGGTTAGTTAGCGGTTAGCTCGAGGCTAACTCCGCGGTTGAGTCCGCGGCGTTAAGGTAGCGGCTAGCTAGCTCCGTTAGCTCCGCTAGCTTGCTAACATACATGAGCTATGCTGGAAGGCTAGTCGTCGGCTAAATCACTGGGCGGCTAGTCGTTAGCGTCTGTTAGCAGTTTAGCTATTCACTGACCTAATAAGATGAAGGAAACGGGTCAGGGATGTTGTGTCAGGAGTTTCAGCAAAGCAGCCAGATATAATTTGTGTTTAAAATAAAGGAAACGGTCATAATGTCAGGTTCTGGCCCCCTACAGTACTGCAGTAATGGTTTGGGGGGTTTTAATGTTTTGGCAGATCATGTTTTCCACTGAGAGCTCTTTTCCCGCCTCTCGTCCCCAGCAGCTGCGTGTGTGAACGTGTGTAAGCTGGTTGGGGTCTGGTTGTCATGGCTACCAGGGTCAACTGCTCCTGTTAGAATGTCAGTTGGAAGACGGGGAAAGAGAGAGAAAATGCTGAAAAATCGCCTCGAACAGGAAGGACTTGTGGCCAAACCGTATTTCCAATCATTGAACCGACTTAACTTTGGGCATCTTGAGGCTTTCCTGAACGTCTAGATGTGTAATTTGTAGGTAAAATGAAGAAATGTGACCTATTCAAAGCGATTCAAAGAAAGGTTACGTCTGCTTTCCTCCAGAAATTTCCCTGCCTTTTTAACATGGCAGTCTATGGAGCTGTGGGTGGGTGTTGCTGGCGCATCTTTGTGTCTGACGCCAAAACTATAAGACTTACAGCTTTAGCAGACGAATTTGAGTGAGAAGACACATTTTCCTACGTTTCTATGTATAAATTATGTCTGTCGTGTGAAATTTGTGGCCACGGGAGCAGTTTCTGTGCAGTTTTTTGACTAACTTTCTTCTCCCCTCCTCACTCTAGCTGATGATGTCATCCACTCTAGCACAAACATTCCGCGCAATACACACCCATTATAAACCCTGAAATTTGAGTAAAAACCTACACAACTCTGAGGCTTCATAGTTTAAAAACGGTAAAAGTTGTCGCTAAGTGAAGTGAATCTCTGAAGAGAAGGCAAGAGTACCTACGTTTTAAAGTTTAAATGAAGTCTCTCGGTTAAAGTATGCCAGAGCAGTTCATTGTTGAAAATGTCTGTTGAATTTTTTTTTTTTCGGGCTTCTCCATTCATTTCAATTGGGAAATTTGTCGCAGTTTTTTCGCGACTACGTCGCGAAAAAATCTTGTTTGAAAGAACTGTATAGAAGCACACCGAGTCCGATCGAGACGCACGTTTTGATGTATTTTGTGTCTGTGTGCGACGAACGGTATTTGAGTTGAAAGGTTTCGAAAATGCGTAGGAAAAAGTTTAATAATAATAATAATAATAATAATAATAAGAAGAAAAACGTAGTGAAGAACAATAGTTTGCAGTGCTTCGCACTGCAAACTATTGACCCCCATAGCTTTGCTATGAGGGGGGTCAATAGTTTGCATTGCGTAGCACTGCATCACTAATAAGAAGAAAAACGTAGTGAAGAACAATAGTTTGCAGTGCTTCGCACTGCAAACTATTGACCCCCATAGCTTTGCTATGAGGGGGGTCAATAGTTTGCATTGCGTAGCACTGCATCACTAATAATAAGAAGAAAAACGTAGTGAAGAACAATAGTTTGCAGTGCTTCGCACTGCAAACTATTGACTCCCATAGCTTTGCTATGAGGGTCAATAGTTTGCATTGCGTAGCACTGCATCACTAACTAGACAATTCCCCTGCGGGAAATCGCGAGAGTGATGCAGTGGCCGCAGCAGTCTGCGATACCATGCTATATTGCTGTGATAGTACGATGCTACGATGCTACGATGATGCTACTATGCCAAGATGCTACAATGCTGAATGAATGAATTAATTTATTGATCATTGAGAGATACTCACGAGCACGAACGGGGGGACGAGCTTGAGAGCAGGGTCGGTGGGAAGGCTCCTCTCCGGCCGGGGGGGACGGCTGATGAAACATTAAGACCAAACACATACAGAACTCAGCAGTTAAGGAGAAAACAATAGATGTAACATTTCTAGAGCCATTTTCACGCAGACAGATGTCATTGTGGCACAGAAGCTTATCTACTGTGTAAATACCTCCAGGGGGGAAGGGGTGGACCTCAGCTCCTCCAGGTCGAGCCTCCTCCAGCGCTGCTTCACCGCCATGGAACGTCTGGACTTCCTAGGCATCCTGCTGACAAAAAATAGACAGAAAAAAAAAACAAGACAAAATACTTTTCAAAGCTTAACAGGCTATCAAACCTATCAAACTAACCTAAACCCTAACCTTTACCTAAACTCTAACTACCTAATGTAAAATAATCTAATCTAAGACAAATTAATGTAATATGTTATACTTAAATTAAATCTGTGTAGATGAAGGTGTGGTGAATGTATGTGTGTGGGTGAGGTGGCGATACTGCTCTGCGATGGTTGAGGGCGATGAATCAACGATGATCACTCTCAGCTGTCGAAGCACAGGAACCCTTTAATCCTATCAAAGACAATGCAAAAAAATTGAAATGTCTTTCAAATGTTATAAGTAAATGTAAGCAACAAGCTAATAACAAAGCAGACACATGTTAAACATCTGTAGTTGTCATAAAGTGTGTGTTTTCCTTATACTAAGATGCTATGATGCTAAGATGCTTTAATGATGCTACAATGCTATGATGCTAAGATGCTTTAATGATGCTACCATGATGCTACCATGCTATGATGCTTTAATGATCACCTGTTCATATAGTCATAATATAATCCATGTTTGACTACAAAAAGTAATGGTCACGTCAAGACAGGTATGAAAGTATTCGCGACTTACGTCGCGAATGTCTTTACTAAGTAGCATGTCTTTACTACCATGAGCAGCAGCTATAACAAAAAGCACAACTCAAATAGTCATTTAAGGCCTGGTTCCTTCTGACTGGATGGGTGTGAGTTTGATGTCATGCAGGGTACAACAAACCAAACATGATGAGGAGGATGCAGTAGGCCTGGCTGAGAGAGAGAGACACTGAGAAGGGTCGTCCTTTACGCCCTTCTACAAACTGAAGGGCAGGTACAGGCAGCAGAGCCCTCCCAGCTCCACCTGAAAGCCAGCATCAAATAAGGAAGAGAGTGGGAGGGATCTCACTAGGATCCCCAGACAAAGAACGAGCAAATCGTAACAATTGATCGTTAATCATAATAATTTTAACAATAAAACTCATTACTCCTACCTGAGCAATAGTTTAACAGTTTACGGCACAGTCTTACAGTTAGATAAACAATAATATTAAACTTAACACATCCAGGCTGTAACAAGGAATCAGCGATGAAGTGAAGACCTTCAAATTGTCCTGCGAGTCCAGCTCTTTGTCTCATGTTGGACGTCACTGCAGTCTGTCTGGATCAGCTGGAGGAAAACTATAGGCAGACAAATAGACATGTCAAATAATGTTATGTAACATACTTAATATAACTCTTATGAGTGTTCAACAGCTCATTATTTATTTAATTAAAAACATCATATTATATTAAATTACTCCAATTATATATATATACTGTCATTAATGTTGTTGCAAGCCATAAATGTTTCCTACTTTATGTGGTGGAATAATATATTTTTCAGTTTGACACAGTTTCATTTAAAAATATCTTCCCTTTAAATTGTAAAACTTCAACATTATTACTGTGATAAGCACCCGCTAGCAAGGCGGCGAATTAGCCGGCGGCTAACCCCACTAGCCTCCGCGTTAGCTCACGGCGAACTGCCGCGGCTAATTCGTGTTTAACTCCCGCGGGTCCGCGGTTAAATCCCGGTTAGCTAGCGGTTAGTTAGCGGTTAGCTCGAGGCTAACTCCGCGGTTGAGTCCGCGGCGTTAAGGTAGCGGCTAGCTAGCTCCGTTAGCTCCGCTAGCTTGCTAACATACATGAGCTATGCTGGAAGGCTAGTCGTCGGCTAAATCACTGGGCGGCTAGTCGTTAGCGTCTGTTAGCAGTTTAGCTATTCACTGACCTAATAAGATGAAGGAAACGGGTCAGGGATGTTGTGTCAGGAGTTTCAGCAAAGCAGCCAGATATAATTTGTGTTTAAAATAAAGGAAAAGGTCATAATGTCAGGTTCTGGCCCCCTACAGTACTGCAGTAATGGTTTGGGGGGTTTTAATGTTTTGGCAGATCATGTTTTCCACTGAGAGCTCTTTTCCCGCCTCTCGTCCCCAGCAGCTGCGTGTGTGAACGTGTGTAAGCTGGTTGGGGTCTGGTTGTCATGGCTACCAGGGTCAACTGCTCCTGTTAGAATGTCAGTTGGAAGACGGGGAAAGAGAGAGAAAATGCTGAAAAATCGCCTCGAACAGGAAGGACTTGTGGCCAAACCGTATTTCCAATCATTGAACCGACTTAACTTTGGGCATCTTGAGGCTTTCCTGAACGTCTAGATGTGTAATTTGTAGGTAAAATGAAGAAATGGGACCTATTCAAAGCGATTCAAAGAAAGGTTACGTCTGCTTTCCTCCAGAAATTTCCCTGCCTTTTTAACATGGCAGTCTATGGAGCTGTGGGTGGGTGTTGCTGGCGTATCTTTGTGTCTGACGCCAAAACTATAAGACTTACAGCTTTAGCAGACGAATTTGAGTGAGAAGACACATTTTCCTACGTTTCTATGTATAAATTATGTCTGTCGTGTGAAATTTGTGGCCACGGGAGCAGTTTCTGTGCAGTTTTTTGACTAACTTTCTTCTCCCCTCCTCACTCTAGCTGATGATGTCATCCACTCTAGCACAAACATTCCGCGCAATACACACCCATTATAAACCCTGAAATTTGAGTAAAAACCTACACAACTCTGAGGCTTCATAGTTTAAAAACGGTAAAAGTTGTCGACAAGTGAAGTGAATCTCTGAAGAGAAGGCAAGAGTACCTACGTTTTAAAGTTGAAATGAAGTCTCTCGGTTAAAGTATGCCAGAGCAGTTCATTGTTGAAAATGTCTGTTGAATTTTTTTTTTTTTCGGGCTTCTCCATTCATTTCAATTGGGAAATTTGTCGCAGTTTTTTCGCGACTACGTCGCGAAAAAATCTTGTTTGAAAGAACTGTATAGAAGCACACCGAGTCCGATCGAGACGCACGTTTTGACGTATTTTGTGTCTGTGTGCGACGAACGGTATTTGAGTTGAAAGGTTTCGAAAATCGGCCGTAGGAAAAAGTTTAATAATAATAATAAGAAGAAAAACGTAGTGAAGAACAATAGTTTGCAGTGCTTCGCACTGCAAACTATTGACCCCCATAGCTTTGCTATGAGAGGGGTCAATAGTTTGCATTGCAGGCACTGCATCACTAATAAGAAGAAAAAACGTAGTGAAGAACAATAGTTTGCAGTGCTTCGCACTGCAAACTATTGACTCCCATAGCTTTGCTATGAGGGTCAATAGTTTGCATTGCGTAGCACTGCATCACTAACTAGACAATTCCCCTGCGGGAAATCGCGAGAGTGATGCAGTGGCCGCAGCAGTCTGCGATACCATGCTATATTGCTGTGATAGTACGATGCTACGATGCTATGATGATGCTACTATGCCAAGATGCTACTACAATGCTATGATGCTATGATACTAAGATGCTACAAAGCTAAGATACTATGTTGCTACGATGCTAAGATGCTACAATGCAATTATACTAAGATGCTATGATGCTTTAATGATCACCTGTTCATATAGTCATAATATAATCCTGGTGAAAATATTTGCGACTTACGTTGCAAATAATTTCATGTTTGACTACAAAAAGTAATGGTCAGGTCAAGACAGGTATGAAAGTATTCGCGACTTACGTCGCGAATGTCTTTACTAAGTAGCATGTCTTTACTACCATGAGCAGCAGCTATAACAAAAAGCACAACTCAAATAGTCATTTAAGGCCTGGTTCCTTCTGACTGGATGGGTGTGAGTTTGATGTCATGCAGGGTACAACAAACCAAACAGAATGAGGAGGATGCAGTAGGCCTGGCTGAGAGAGAGAGAGACACTGAGAAGGGTCGTCCTTTATGCTTCGCCTTCTACAAACTGAAGGGCAGGTACAGGCAGCAGACCCCTCCCAGCTCCACCTGAAAGCCAGCATCAAATAAGGAAGAGAGTGGGAGGGATCTCACTAGGATCCCCAGACAAAGAACGAGCAAATCGTAACAATTGATCGTTAATCATAATAATTTTAACAATAAAACTCATTACTCCTACCTGAGCAATAGTTTAACAGTTTACGGCACAGTCTTACAGTTAGATAAACAATAATATTAAACTTAACACATCCAGGCTGTAACAAGGAATCAGCGATGAAGTGAAGACCTTCAAATTGTCCTGCGAGTCCAGCTCTTTGTCTCATGTTGGACGTCACTGCAGTCTGTCTGGATCAGCTGGAGGAAAACTATAGGCAGACAAACAGACATGTCAAATAATGTTATGTAACATACTTAATATAACTCTTATGAGTGTTCAACAGCTCATTATTTATTTAATTAAAAACATCATATTATATTAAATTACTCCAATTATATATATACTGTCATTAATGTTGTTGCAAGCCATAAATGTTTCCTACTTTATGTGGTGGAATAATATATTTTTCAGTTTGACACAGTTTTAGTGGCTAACCCCACTAGCCTCCGCGTTAGCTCGCGGCTAACTCCCGCGGCTAACTCGCGGTTAAGTCCCGCGGGTCCGCAGTTAAATCCCGGTTAGCTCGCGGTTAAGTCCCGGTTAGCTCGTGGTTAAATCCCGGTTAGCTTGCTGTTAGCTCGAGGCTAGCTCGCGGTTAGCTCGAGGCTAACTCCGCGGTTTAGTCCGCGGCGGTTAGCTAGCTGCTAGCTCCGCTAGCTCGCTAACATACATGAGCTATGCTGGAAGGCTAGCCTAAGGCTAAAACATTGGGCGGCGAGTAGTTAACTTCTATTAACAGTTCAGCTATGTTGGGCACAAACACTTAACATATAAATAATTCTAGAAATTCACTTACCTAACAAAGTGATAGCACCAACAGAGGAGGGAGGGAGAGAGAGAGGGAAGGAGGGGGGGGGGGGGGGGGGGGGGTCATGGAGTGTTCTGTCTCCCCATTGTAACAGTCTGAGAGTCCCTAGTGTTTTGTCAGTCTGTGTCTGTAATGCTATAGTGGGAGGGGAGGTGGGGGGGTTGGAGTGGGGGGGTCATAGTGTCAGGTTCTGGCTCCCTACTATAGTCCTGTAATGGGTTGAGGGGTCATTATGTTTTGGCAGTCTGTGTCTGTAATGCTATAGTGGGAGGGGGGTGGGGGGGTTGGAGTGGGGGGGGTCATAATGTCAGGTTCTGGCCCCCTACAGTACTGCAGTAATGGTTTGGGGGGTTTTAATGTTTTGGCAGATACTGTTATCCACTGAGAACTGTTTTCCCGCCACTCGGGTCTGGTTGTCATGGCTACCAGGGTCAACTGCTGCTCCTTCTCCTTCTCCCTCTCACCTCTGCCTGAGTCAGAGGGAAAGTGCAAACTAGGATTTGCCCTCCGAACAAATGCTCATAAATCAAAAACTACAAGTCCTATCGGGAAAACGAACACATCGTGAGCGTCAGCCGAGGGTTTTCTACAATTTAGTGTTGTTCCCACGCGCCTACTGCGAAAATTGTGGCCGTAGTCGTTTTAGGAAAAAAGTATGCGACGTGAAAAATCGTCGAAAAATCGCTCTCGCTTTCCACATACACACACATGGGGAAAAATTCGAAAACTGGTCGGCGCACTCCTCGCTCGGAGGAGCCTGCAGCCCAAACCGTACGTCCCACACAAATAAAACCCACACCATCTGAAAGCCAACAAAAATCCCTACGTTTTTACATATTTTTTATCTCTGTACCTCAAAAACTGTGGCCACCACGTGAGATTGAACATTCTTTTTTCAGAATATCACCGAAACTCTGAAGTTAGAGTGTCGGTCAGAGTGGGCCCATAGAGCCCCATTATAAACGCTGATTTTTAATTTTTTTCCCCAAATTTCACCAAAACGTAAACTGCGACCCTGACCAAACCGTAAAAGGTATCGAAACGCCGTTTTCAGGAAGAGAAAGCTACACTTCCCGTGCCTCGTACAAACTTCCAAGCAAGTTTCTACAACAAAGCATGGCCGAGTAATCACTCGACAAAGCCAAGCTGTAAATTTTGGAATGTTGCCGCTTTTTTCGGGCTTCTCCATTCATTTCAATGGGAAATTTATCGCGGTTTTTCGCGAATAAATTCGCGAAAAAATCTTGTTTGAAAAAACTGTATAGAAGCACACCGAGTCCGATCGAGACGCACGTTTTGATGTATTTTGTGTCTGTGTGCGACGAACGGTATTTGAGTTGAAAAGTTTCGAAAAATCGGGTGTGGAAAAAGTTTAATAATAAGAAGAAAAAACGTAGTGAAGAACAATAGTTTGCAGTGCTTCGCACTGCAAACTATTGACTCCCATAGCTTTGCTATGAGGGTCAATAGTTTGCATTGCGTAGCACTGCATCACTAATGAGCAGCAGTTGACCCT
>NW_028181564.1:0-19000 GCF_963514085.1 Chelon labrosus
CATCCTGCAACACCTTCACTGGCTCCCAATAGAGCTAGCCTGGCTGACGCGACTGCACATCTCAATGAGATGCTGGTCTGGAAACTACGTGTTTATTTTCTCGTATTTGAGGCGTGGTTTTACAAATGCCTAGAGCCGTTTATTGGGCGCTACGAATGTCTATCAAATGCGCCTGGTAATTCCCATGCTGCCTTGCGCGCGATTCATAGCCAAAGCCTGTTGGTAGGAGAGCAAACACATCCTTCTTGGCAATGAAGTCTTTCAACGCCAAACGTTGCTCTTTTTTTAAAAACTTGCGTTCTAAGCTACTTAAAACACTGTCTAAGGCTGCATCGAACGGTAACGTTAGGTCCGCTGCCATGTTGGATTAACACACTACAAGCTTCGGTGTCGCAGAGAGGGCCAAGATGGCGACCGAGGCAGACGTTTGTTATCGTGGCTGAACATCTCTTGGATCTCTATCCCATACTATTGCTATGTAAGTTTTATCATGTTGCTATAAATATTTACGAACAGTGTCCAAACAACCTCCCGGAGTTTGATACGCTTGTCCCATAGCAGATAAAAGGATAATTGTCTTTTCCACGGCGGACGACAAACGGCTAAACTAAAGCTAAGTCAAGAACAAGCTAACAAGCTAAAGCTAAGCTAAAGAAAACAAGCGCGTGACTGTACTGAACGTGACGAAACTTGACCATGCAAAACGATAAAGGGACAAAGCGCAAAGGCAAAGATAAAGAAGTTACCCACCAAGAAGGAATGGTTTTTGGAGTGCCCCTTACTGTTAACAAAACGTTATCAAGTTCTCCCGCTAATGCTACATCCGAAACTTCCTCCCCTCCCCCCCCTTTGATTAACATGGACCACGACTACATAGGACTGCAAACCCAGTTTGATGAAGATGTTGATGCAGTTCCTCTGCCACCATCTGCCCCAGACACCCCACTCAAACCAAAAGAAAAGAGACAAAAAGCAGAGATGTCCTTAGCTGATTTACAAGCTACCATCCTCACTGCGATTAATGTGCGCGCTGACAACTTGGAAGACATGATAACTAAGAACACGGTGAGCATTGATGCCCTGAAAAAATCGATTGACTTTGCTTTTGCCGAAGTGGAATCCCTCAAATCTGATATGAAGGAAGTCAAGGCTACCAGTGCAAAATATGAACAACAGATTGCAGATTTGCAACAAAAGGTCAATGAAGCTGAACGATATGGTCGCAGATGGAATCTCAGGCTCCATGGCATCCCTGAGGACAACCTAGAAGATATCAAGGCCAAAGTTGTCAACATTTGCTGTGCTGTGCTATCTGACCCTCAGCAAAAAATTGCAGATAATATTGACATTGTTCATCGCCTAGGGAAATACCAGGGTTCCCAAAACCGACCAAGAACCACCATCGTCCGTTTTACAACCAGAACCATGAGAGATCTTCTGTGGAGAGCGGCAAAAAAGAGTGAATACCTCAAAAACAACAGGTTGAGATTCACTGAAGATCTAACAACTGAAGACAAAGCAATGCGCAACAAACTGTGGCCAATGATTGAAGCAGCGAGGAAAAACGGGAAAAAGGCTCACTTTGCAGGCACACGTGTTATCATCGATGGAAAAGAAATACGGCCAGAGAACTGTGATGGTTTGTAGATCAACACACCATCCAGCAGTGCAACTACTCACAGTTAAAGGGATGCGGATTTCAACTCAACACAACTTCACTCAGGAAGATCGACAAAGAAGACTGAAGTAGAATGAGAGAATTGGAAGTGCCTTAATTTATTTATTTATTTTTATTTATTCTCTTCTTTTTGAGTCTTAAATTTGACCTTTTTGAAAAGGGCGGATCAATACTTTCTAGTTCTTTAAACTTCGGCCTGCAAGACTATCTATTTAATTTTTGACCTCTCTCTTTCAGTTTTGACTTTTGTTTTTTGTGAAGAAGAGGGGGGGAAAAAACTTTTTTATTTTATTTTTTTATCTCTTTGTGAATTCAGGCCCATTGGCCTTTTTAGGCGAGTTTGTTGGAGAAATGCTTTCTGTCTTGCTTTAGCAGGTTGTGGAATACTGAAGACAATTTTTGTTGTATGTTACGTATGTTGTATGGTTAGAGTTATAAGGGAAAGTGTGAAAAGGGGATCGTTTTTTTTTTTTTTTTTTTTTTTTTCAGAGGACAATTTTAGACTTTTACTCCTTCCCCACTCGACTTTTTGTCGATATCTAAATTGAAAATTTAAGCATTGCCAAACTTCCATGTTCTACCTTATGGATGGTATGTTTAACACTGGTCTATATACTAATGGATATTTTTTACAATTTTTCAGGGATAGAGATTATTTTTTCTATTTACTTGAAACTTTTTCTACACTGTACTTGTTCTTAGTACTTTTCTATTACATTGTCTTTTTCTATTGTTTCTCTTAATGCCAGGGGGTTAAGACAGAATGTTAAAAGAAAGGCATTATTTCTGTTTGCAAAACAACAAAAAACTGATTTCTCTTTCTTTCAGGAGTCACACTCACTTAAGAACGATACAACTTTTTGGAAGGCTCAATGGGGCAATGACATCTGGTTATCTCATGGTTCAGAAAGAGCAGCAGGTACGGCTGTTTTGAAAAATACTTTCAATGGGAAAATCTTGCACAGTGAAGCTGATACTAAAGGCCACTTTCTTATTATAGTCATTAATACCAATGATACCATAATCCTATTAGTTAACATATATGGTTACAACTCAAAAAATGAAAACGATATACTATTTGGAGTTTTAGAATCCCGTTTCCTATATTGGTTCTCTAAATATCCAAGCGCAATGATAATAATGGGCGGTGATTTTAACATTGCCCTTAACGGTCTCCAAGATAGGTGGCCACCACGCTCTAACCCCTCATTAGCATCTACTCTAATACAATTCATGCATAAATTTGACTTGATCGACATATGGAGGGAAAAAAATCCTGGAATGTCTTTATATACCTGGAATAATAGAACCATTACTAGCTTGTCACGAATAGACTTTTGGCTAATTTCCAATGGATTTGACAAAAATGTCATTAATGTTAATATCATTCCAACTCCTCTTACTGACCATAAGGCGATATCAATACGAATCCTTCTAAAACCTCAGACTTGTTACAGGAATTCTTACTGGAAATTAAACAGCTCTATTCTTAAACATGAAACCGTATCCAAAATTGTTCAGTCTTTAATTGATCGTTACTGGCAAAAATCCTTACTTGAAAATAAATTTTGCAGTAACTGGGAACTTTTAAAATTTGAACTATCTAAATTTTTGAGAGCATACAGTAGTTCAGCTATTAAAGCAAAAAAAGCTGAAGAAGAAAATATTATCTCAGAAATAACAGCCTTAACACAGAAAGACAGAGCTAACTTATCTGAAAGTGAATCCCTTCTCTTAATACAGTTACAGCTCAAATTAGATGATTTGTATAGGGTGAAAGCTGAAGGGGCCTTTGTTAGAAGTAGAAAGAGGTGGATGGAGGAAGGTGAACAGAATACTGCCTACTTTTTTCGACTCGAAAAATCTCAGGCCAAACTTAATACTATACAAAAACTAAACATTGACGGTAACATCACAGAGGATTCCCAAAAGATAGCTAAATACTGTTCGGACTTTTATGCTAAACTCTATGATTCTAAATACAGTGAAGACCTTACCAGCCATTTTATGGTATCTCTCACAAACACGAAGTCAATTGATGTCGACTTAAAAGAATCTTGTGACAAACCACTAACAATACAAGAAATTATATCCGTAATAGACCATCTCAAATTAAATAAATCTCCAGGCACAGACGGCATTACCTCTGAATTTTACAAAGCCTTTTCTAAGCAATTAGCACCCTTCCTCCTCGCTCTCTTCTCAGAATGTATTCATAATGAATCCCTCCCCCCAACTTTAACTCAAGGTCTAATAACTTTAATACCCAAACCCAAAAAAGACTTGCTTCTTATTGATAACTGGCGCCCAATATCGTTACTTAATAATGACTACAAAATTTTTGCCTCAATATTTGCTAATAGAATGAAATTTGTTTTAGATCATATAATTGATGAGACCCAATCCGGCTTCATGAGAAACAGACATATCTCCAACAATATAAGATTAGTTTTAGATTTAATTGACTATGCAGATTTATGTCCAGATGAAAGTTTCATCCTTTTCTTAGATTTCTTCAAGGCGTTTGACACAATCGAACATAACTTTATATTCCACGCATTAGATAAATTTAATTTTGGCCCATTTTTTAGAGGTGCTATCCAAACAATGTATAAAGCTGGAAACTCCTCTATCAAATTACATGCTGGCACTTCCCCTCGATTTCCTCTTAAACGTGGGGTGAGACAAGGATGCCCAATATCGCCTTATCTTTTTCTTCTTTGTACACAGCTTCTCTCCGATTCTATTAAGCTTAGTCCACTAAAAGGTATTCTGATAGCAGACAAAGAAATTTTCATCAGTCAGCTGGCCGATGATACAACACTCTTTCTAAAAAATAGCTGTCAGATACCTCTAGCTATTGATGTGATCAATACTTTTTCTCTTGCCTCAGGACTTTATTTAAACATTAAAAAATGTGAATTACTTGCCCTCAAAACCTGTAATATCCCCTCTATATGTAACATACCTATAAAAAACTGTATCACCTATCTAGGTATAATTATAAATAAAGATAGGGAAACTAGATGTGATTTGAATTTTAACCCTATTATCGACAAAACTCAAAAAAAGTTTAATCAATGGCTACAAAGGGATTTATCCTTGAGAGGTAGAATTTTGTTAACTAAAGCTGAAGGCATATCCCGGCTTACCTATGCTGCCTTATCGCTTGGTGTTAATAAAAATATCTTAAAGAATATCGACAAAATGCTCTTTAACTTCGTATGGAAAAATAAAACTCACTATATTAAAAAATCAGTGATAATGAGTACTTACGACAAAGGTGGCCTCAACTTTTTAGACTTCCAAACATTAAACAGTACTTTTAAAATTAATTGGTTGAGGCAATTCATTAAAAACCCCTTCTCAATTTGGAACTTCATACCAAATTTTATTTTTTCTAAAGTAGGTGGCTTACATTTTCTTTTACTGTGCAATTATAAAATTGAAAAAATCCCATTGAAATTATCAGATTTTCATAAACAGATGCTTCTTTCATGGTCCCTAATATATAAACACAACTTTTCTCCACACAGATATTACATTTGGAACAACAAGGATATAACCCATAGAAACAAATCCTTATTTTACCCTACCTGGTTTTCACATAGCATACTACTGGTTCACCAGCTGTTTGACTCCAATGGTTCATTACTTACGTATGATAATTTTATTTCAAAACATAACATTTCAATTTCTGCTGAGGAATTAAATATAATTATTCATGCAGTTCCTGCTGGTGTTTCTTTGTTGTTTGGTGGCTCAGTGAACCAGATGTTACTTCATCTGCCTCTGGATCCATCTCAGACTGAAGTAGGAAGGATTTGTTTCTTAACCATACGCAACAGCAACCGCCTCATTCGTAACTTGTTTCAAAGGGACATAGTTTCTCTTCCATACATTATATTTTATTGGAATAATCTCTTACCAAATCTCGACTGGAAAAAAATCTGGACGTTACCATCTAAATATATGCTTAACAACAAAATAAAAGAAGTATCTTTTAAATTAATTCACAAGATTTATCCCTCTAAAATATTTCTTTTACAGCGCTTTAGAAAGCACATTGATACCGACTGCTCTTTCTGTTCTAAATGCCCAGAAGACAATTTTCATCTGTTTTGGTCTTGTACTTTTTCAAATAGTTTCTGGAATGATGTTAGTCTTTTTATTTCTACTCATATTGATGACAGTTTTACTCTTTGTTTTGAGAATGTACTGTTTGGTTTCACATCTTTTACTCCATCTAAAAGCAACCAGTACTATATAATTAACCTTATTATTTTATTAGCCAAATTCCATATTCATAAATGCAGATATATCAATAAAAATCCTTGTTTTCGTTTTTTTCAAAATGAAACCAAGCAGTACATTCACACTATTAGGAACTCCACTAACACCAAAGCCATCAAAACAGTAGGTTTTTGTAATGTATTTAATGTTTTTATGTGAACTGTTTCTTGTTTGTGGCCCCCTGGCTAAACTTTCTATTTCTCTGTTTTGTTTGTTCAATTTTCAATAAAGTTTAAAAAAAAAAAAAAAAAAAAAAGCTTCGGTGTCGCGCATAGACGTCGTCATCGTCTTGCTGCCCCCCCCCCCCCCCCCCCCGTTCTGTGATTGGTTCCCTATCTCAGGAGAAAATATGGGCGATGGTTTCCAGACTGCTTTTGCAGCGAGAATGAAATCGCGCGCAAAGCAGTATGGGAACACCCAGGCTACAATAAAGCAGCATATCCACTTCAAGATCCTCCTCATCATTTACAAAGCTCTCAATAATCTTGTAAAGTGCATTAGTTTTATTGAAAGTGCTGATAAATAAAATGTATTATTGTTATTATATATACAATATATACATTCATTCATTCATCTTCTTGTTAAGAGATACTCTTTTATATAGTGTACTCAGTTGTGATGTGATTGTACTACTGTTTGCAGAGGTGCGCGTTTTGTTTTCACCATAGGGAGGGGCATGTCTGCAGATCGGGGACTTATGCTGTCATCACACTTTGTGTTTAGGCCACGCCCAAGTTTTTGGTGTGTTGCGTATCTGTGCCAGTGTTTTTTACCCCCATAACGAGAGAAAGTGTGAGGTTGTTTTTATTTTAATAAATATGCCAAAAGGCTAAAGAGTAGTATTGTCTCCGTATGATTATTCCCCGAGTTCAGCGTGAGTACAGCTGCGAAGCTCAACACTTCTGTACCCGCTTATTCCTGTTAAGGTTCGCGGGGGTCTGCTGGAACCTATCCCAGCTGTCACGGGCGAAAGGCGGGGGTACACCCTGGGCAGGTCGCCAGTCCATCGCAGGGCACAATATATACAAATGTGATTTTATACATCCAAACTCATAATAATTGTGAAACTACATTTTTTCCTCTATAACCGTATCATCAAAATTTATGATTGTTGCACCCCAAATTGTCTCACTGTTCATGTCATGTATCCTGAGTTAGAGTGAAGTTGACTAACAAGGTGAAACACAGAATTGGGTGATAATGTTTTGCTACATGCTTTACAACCAGTCAAACCAAAAAAGGGAACATTAAACTTAAAAGTAGCAACAGAAAACTAGAAGAACTACTAGAAAACACTGAACTGAAAGATTAGAGTTTTATTAAACATACTTGTGTGTCCCCCACCTCTGAAATCAAAATTTCGTCCTTGGGTGCAGTAATTGTGCTTCTCGAAAAATTTGCGTCTCGTGATGATTTGTTGTTGTTTGAGTATTTTTGATGAAGAAATGACAGAAGACGCTGATGATCTAAGACGCTGATGATCTAGCTGCTGGCCACCGCCATGTTGAATCCAGATCTTGCCTCCGTGGTCTTGCGATCTCAGTGCATCTCTGCACACTCTGTTGTCCAGTTGTCACGCAAGCTGTTAACCAGGGCCGGTTTTTGCTATGGACAATGTGGGCGACCGCCCAGGGCGCAATCTATGTGAGCGCCCTCAAAAAAAAAAACTACCGCTCATTTCTATGTCAAGTTAGTTGAGTGGGTGCTGGGGCGCCCTCATTGTCACGTCCACTTACTGCTGAGAGTCATACAGGCTGAGGCTGTGTGTGTGGGTGAAAATCCCAGGTTGAAAAATCTGCTACAGTCTGAGCACTGAATTCAGATTATGTTAATTATCTGCTGTTTCTCTATGTACAAAACTGGTGTGTTATCATAACTGGAACTGTTCAGATGGTATGGTATATTTTTTAGCTTTCCTCAGGGTTTTTTCAAGCATGGTTATTAGATCCTGTGATGAAGGATTTGTGCAATTTACATTGGTGTTTATATACTGTATTTCATTTATTTATCTTGTCTTTTCTCTGTTCTTGTTACTTTTTTTGTATTTAAAATTATATATAATAATACCAAAAACCACCAAAAAATCTGTTGCATCAATCTCTGGAAGGTGCTCGGGGCATTGCAGAGCCCAAACGGCATGTGATTCCACTCAAAAAGGCCAAATGGAGTATAGAAGGCCATTTTGGGTCGGTCTGCCTCTGTTACTGGGACTTAGCTGTCCCCACTGGCAAGGTCCATGGTGGAGAACCAGCGAGCACCTGTCAGGTCATCAAGTGACTCCTCGATGCGAGTAAGAGGAAATGCGTCTTTCCTGGTTTTGCTGTTTAGTTGTCTGTAGTCAATGCACAGGCGGAGACTGCCATCTGTGTGACTAAATAAACCTAAATATTTAAACCTCAGACTTCCCACCAGTCCCCTAGAACTGAAGAAGCTACTCGGATGAGTGGTGAAACGTCTTCTTAAAAAACTCTACAAGTCCAGTTGCCTTTTTTTTAACCTTTGTTGGATATTTACAGCAACATAACAACAACAAAAAAAGGACGCTTGGGCTGGCTGAGAAATCGAACAACTATTAAATGAAGTTGACAGTTCATTATCATTATGTTATATTTGACGAGGATATGTCCTTTAAATTGCACATAAAGCAAGTAACCAGGACTGCCTTCTTTCACCTGCGTAATATCGTCAAAATTAGGAACATCCTGTCTCAGAGTGATGCTGAAAAACTAGTTCATGCATTTGTGTCGTCCAGACTGGATTACTGTAATTCATTACTGTCTGGCTGTCCAAATAGCTCTTTAAAAAGCCTCCAATTGATTCAAAATGCCGCAGCAAGAGTTTTAGCTTCTCTTCATTGGCTCCCTTTAAAATCTAGAATAGAATTTAAAATCCTCCTCCTTACATACAAGGGCCTCAAAGGCCTAGCTCCATCATATCTTAAAGACCTCATTGTACTATATCATCCCAACAGATCACTTCGGTCTGAAAGTGCAGGCCTACTTGTGGTTCCTAGAATTTCAAAAAGTAGAATGGGAGGTAGAGCTTTCAGCTATCAGGCTCCTCTCCTGTGGAACCAGCTCCCAGTTTGGGTTCGGGAGGCAGACACTCTCTCTATTTTCAAGGTCAGGCTTAAGACTTTCCTTTTTGATCAAGCTTATAGTTAGGGCTGGACTAAACCATCCCTTAGTTATGCTGCTATAGGCCTAGGCTGCTGGGGGACGATGCACCAAACTCATGTCCTCCTTCTTTCTTCTCTCTCCTCTCTCGCATCCTCCACTTTCTTTTAAACTTTCTTTTAACTAACTAAAAATAAAAAATTACCACGGTCAATATTATTAGCCCCCTTAAGATAAGACATGTTTATTGATCCCACGTATGGGAAATTAACTTGTCACAGTAGCACAGAATTTGTCAAAAAATATATACAAAACAGTGACGACTTAAAAATTACCAGGGGAATAAAAAACACAAGTACTGATTGGAAAAATATATACAACCAGAGGCGTCACTAGGTTTTCAGGACAGGGGGGGCTTAGCCCCAAGGAGATTCACAGGATGTGAGCAAACGAGTGCGCAAGCACAAAATTTCACAAACAGCTAGCAAAGACTGAGAAAATTATTTATTAGTTATATATTAGTATGGCCCTGCGATGGACTGGTGACCTGTCCAGGGTGTACCCCTGCCTCTCGCCCAATGACAGCTGGGATAGGCTCCTGCAGACCCCGCGACCCTTAACAGGAATAACTGGGTATAGAAAATGAATGAATGAATATATTAGTATTTATTATCAGTCTGTCTGTTTAATACACTACAACAATAAACAAAGGTTTGCACAGTAGCAGAATGTGTACAGCATTACAGCATTATTATAACAAGAAAGAAATGGCTACAATTGCAAATTACTTGGTGGGTGGAAGCATCAAAGAATGCCGTCTGTTTTTACCTTTTTGACCCTTCAAGATACACAATGAATTGTATTAATAACTGATCAACATAGAGGCTAATGCCATGACTTTCGCTCAGAACACAATAATTGTTTGCTCCCAAATATTTTGAAGTCGCACATATGTGACTAAAATGGTTGTAATTTCAAGCCCTGAAAAATATTACTTACTTACTTAAATTAAAGTAATTTTTGGGTCAGGTTAATCTGGTTTACACATATATATGTGGGTGTGTTTATATAACTTGGCTTTCTCCACTTTCTAATCACTACTCTCAAATAAAAGCTCAAGTTAAATGAGTCTTATATGGTGCACCTCGACAAATGTTTCATATTTCATATTCAAGTTGAGTTCCATAAAATTCCAAGACTGTCGGCATCACAAACGATTCTATTCTGTGAAATCCTTTAGACTCACCTTTCCAGTAGAGGTCTCTCCCCTGTCACTCACTGTGCTCCTCTGCCCTGACTCCTACAGGCCAATAAGGCTGGTGGAGTGATTATTATTAGTGTAATTATTATTATTATTATTATTATTTTTATTATCTACTGATGATAATCATACGTGAATGAGCTCAGCTCCTTTTTCACGGTGTGCATCCATGCGTAAAGTAAGAAACACCGCTGATGCTCCAGAAGGAAGTCACCCCCATAGCCGCTGGAACATATTCTCAGCAGGGGGTGCTGAGAAAAAAAAAGCTCTGCGCTGCAACTCGCTTGACCTTACGTGTGGTCATGTGACTAGCAAGACACAAATTGTATAGTGAAAACACCATCCCCACAGTGAAACACGGTGGTGGGAGTATTATCCTGTGGGGATGCTTTAGTGCATCTGGAACTGGGAATCTGGTCAAGGTGGAAGGAATCATGAAGAAAGGAGGATATGTGAAGATTTTTAAAGAAAATGTCAAGCAGTCAGCAGCAAAACTGGGTCTGGGTCACCCAAACGACCCAAAACACACGTCACTCCTGGTGAAGAACTACCTCCAGAAGACCAAAGTGAATGTTATTGAATGGCCTGCACAAAGCCCTGACTTGAATTCCGTAGAAAATCTGTGGGGTGAACTAAAGACAAAGGTCCATGCCAGAATGCCATCAAATCTGGAAGAGCTTCAGAGATTTGCCAAAGAAGAATGGGCTAGTAGACGTGTCAGGGACTTGTTTAAAACTACAACAAACAACTACAGGCTGTTATCCAGCAAAAAGGATACACAATTGACAATTAACATCAGGGGGGCTAATAATTTTGACCCTGGTAATTTTTGTTTTTTGTGAAATAATTTCATTTCTGTGTGGAAAGTAGAATAATGTAAGCATCCAAAATAAAAGGCGGATGTTTGAAAGACGTGTGTTAAAAATTCTTTGCTCTGTTTAACAGCACTTGGGAAATATTTTCAAAAGAATCAAATTTCCATAGGGGGGCTAATAATTTCGGCCTCAACTGTATCATTATACTAATACAAATTTGTTAAAATACACATTCAGTAATACACAGGATGTTACAATCCCTTGTGCCAAGATCCCAGGCAAAACACATTTAGAGGCCCTGTTCAACTAAGAAACCCTACCAAACCTACGGTCATGTGATATGACGATTAACCTACAATCTACATGAACTAACCAAACGCTGCTGGCTTGTATGGCCCGCTCAGCAGCTAACCATAGCTACCAAGCAACATGAAGACATCAGGAACCTGGCCTAAACAACAGCAGTATGCAGCATATCATTGGGGTTTTCAAGTGGGCACCTCCCTTCACCGATGTTTCGTTAAGTTAGGCCCACGACACCTCGAGAAGGCTTAACAGTGACTTCCAGCGTCATGGAGTCACCCCCCTCCACACTGCCACTGCACAACCCCGTTTTCCTCACCATTCAATGTCTATCAACAACTAATATTTTAATCATTAGCCTAGTCCTTTTATGAACCACGAGCCAAACAAACAAATCTACCATGGTTCGCCCCGTTGATGCGGACTGAACCACGTAACAAACAAATCTACCATGATTCGCCCCGTTGATGCGGACTCAACCACGTAACAAACAAACAAATCTACCATGTTTCATCCCGTTGATGCGGACTGAACCACAAGATGAATCAATAGGGTAATTGTAAAAGCATCCCTGTCTTTCATAAAACTGACACACAGTGCACATAGCTCCTGATAACACCTCTACAATATTCCTCACAACAGCAACTCTGCCCTCAACATCAAAGCAGTTTTTGCCTTGAGAACATGAAATGATATTTCCCTCATGTCTATACTTCTTGTATTGTACACGAGCAGGAAACTCTTGGAGAGTTGGACCATAGCGATGTGGTTGTTGAGGCTTATTCCTCATTTTCTTTCCATTGTCAAAGGGGATAGGTTTTTCACTTAAACGCCTTACAACTTGTTGAATAGGATTTTGGGGCCTTCTTACCAGCCGCTTTAATGTGCTGAGGTAATTTTCAAAAGGGAAATATGAAACACTGTCTAAGGCACCAAACTTTCTTGCATCATCAGCCAATAAGACTGTTGAAGAACAACAGGGCCCGTATACAATAAAAACTGTCTGAATTCAGTGGCCTTCCACTGACAGTATTCCATAAGTGACCGTGGCTTTCGAGAGAAATTCCTTTTGAGATGTTCTCTAATTGATTTTAAATGGTTAGAGATAATGGTGATGGTGGTTGCAGAAATCCGACACCTTGAAGGTCCTTTAATCCACAAACTTACAAGTTTTCTAGCATTTCCTAAGCAAACTAAATGCATGTAATCAAGTACAAAGCTTGACACCATCCCTATGCCAAGCTCTTGTAGCGGTGAAACACCACGATGATGCTCTTCATCTATCATCAGTGCATCTGTTCTAAGTGGTGCTTTCAAATCAGGAAACACCACCTTATTCTCCACGCGAATCCCATGCTCTATACAGCGTTCACAGGAGTTGTAACCAGAATGACCCTTTGTACATTTCAAAAAGGCACGGGCAGGAGCATCACAGATGAAGGATTCTGGCAGAGCAATACTGTAATGCTTTCCATTGTAATGCAACCCCTCATTTGTTATAACCTTCAGGTCCTGAATGAAATCGTTTAAGTCAGTGGTTCCCAAACTTTTTCTGCTGGGACCCCCTTTGGTACATAAGAAAATTTTCACACATTGTAATTAATACAAACCTCAACCTTTTTTGAACAAATAAAAGTAAACTTTACTGTGTAATATGTTCAGTGTAACAGGTTTGCGTTTGCGTGGGAGCCCGTCAAAACCCTGTACATCTCATCGCTCCCATCTCATCCTGAGCCCACAAAAATACTCCCGTCATATCCCGATCACGTGACTGTCTGTCCCCCCCCCCAAAAAAAATCCTGTCCCGCAAAATCCAGAGAGAAAGACTCCTAAATCCTGTCCCGCTCCCTATGTTGTTGTCTAAAGTTGGGCGCACTCACCGCATTGCAGTAATTTAATCTCCGGCTCCGTCCTCCGTCCCGGTCCCGCCCGCTCCCGTTGATTATTTGCTCTATCCCGTCCCTATTACGTTATCAACAGTGAAATTGACTCCCGTACCGCGGGAATCCCGCGGGAATACCGTGACTCACGGGAGTCCCGAAAAATTGTCACCCTCCAATTCGATCCGCGGCCTGCGCCCCCCCTACAATGGCTCTGCTACCCCCCTAGGGGGCGCGCCCCCCCACTTTGGGAACCACTGGTTTAAGTAATCCTCAACAGAATTAGGCTTTGTCGGGCCTGCATACAGACCAATGATAATAACATTAGACTTGGGAAGTTCTTTGATCTTTGCCAAAATATTCCGTAACTCCATTTTGGAGCTTCTGAAGAGCGGTAATCCATCAATATTAACACGGAGAGTTAGAGTGTCTGTTGAAGGATCTGACTCATGTGACAGCTGTGAAATAACTGCATTTGACAAAATGATAGTAGCTACCATCTGCAATTTCTTTGACTTCACAGGTTGTTAAGGTTGACAAAAGAGTCCTTGGATCTCTGGGTAAATCCAGGCTAGACTGCACTAAAATATGCAATAGTTCTGACAATGCACTGAGTGAAATATTGTGATTTGGGGCCCAATCAGCCAATTTCCTTTTCAGATCATTACGGGGATTAGTTCCTTCAATGCTACCATCCAAATTTAATTCTTCACTGCTATCACTGAAAAACATCTCAGAATCTGATTCTCTGAATCTGAATCTGGCTGTTCATTTCCGCAACACACTCCAGATCAGAAGACACTTTGTTTTTGGCACGCTCGTCTTCCAAAATCTGCAAGTGCTTTGGCTTTAATGCATCTTCGTTTGGTTCGAGAACTACCATAATAATCCATTTTCCTGATCTGTAACAGACAAAGATTTTGACACTTACACACATATACGAAACTATTTGTCGACTCACTTGTTGGATAGATATTTGGGTGTCAAATTTGGGGTATGTTTAGTTACTTTGCAAAAAGCACTTGTTGCAAAAAGCACAAGACTAGCACTATGATCCCAGGGACATAAGTTACAGGGGGGCTCGTCAGAACAAATCAAGACTGAGTAAGGCTTCACTGCCTATGCGGAGAAACATTTAGACTCTATTTGGCTCTGTTACTGTACCTCCAGTGACAACACTCCACAACAAAAGAGTAACAAAGAACACCTCAAAACATTTCCCTTAATGTCATCAAAATATGTCCATGTGTTCATTTACCTTTTTGGAACTGTTGGAACCACAAAATATCAGAGGCTCAGAGACCTGCAAAACACAAAGCATTATTGAATGCAATGAACCATACTACAAAAATAAAATACACTGGAGAAGCATGTGTTTTATTGGCCAAAATAATACATTTCTTTTTACATACATGCATACAACAGCACATCCAAGAGATAATAAAAATCCTGAGCTGAACTTTTTTCCAGGGGCGGGGGCGCAGTGGGTCCGAGTGGAGCCCCACGAGTGACAGACCACAACGATGACCAGTACCTAAGGACCTATGCACTCAGACATCGTTATGCAACTGCCACACAGCTGCAGGCCTGTTTACGAGATGTGAGGGGTACTAGGGTTTCCAGACAAACCATTCGCAACCAACTGGTTTGGCTTGAATGCCAGACGACCGTTGCAGGTGATTCCACTGACACCAAGACACCACCGTGAACGTTTGCAGTGGGCACAAGACCATGTGACCTGGACAATGCAGCAGTGGTCTACCGTCCTGTTCACTGATGAGTGTCGGGTCACCTTGCACAGAAATGATGGTTGTCAGCGTTGCTGGAGAAGGCGAGGTGAGCGATACGCCGAGGTCAACATGGTCCCCAGGGTTCGCTTTGGTGGAGGAGGTGCAACAGTCTGGGCAGGCATCACCAGTCAGCGCAAAACAGATTTGGTTATTGTAGATGGCTCAGTCACTGCACATTCTTACCTCAGAGACATCATAGAACCCATCATCATCCCCCAATTCCGCCAGCACACCCCCAACTTTCTGTTCATCGATGATAATGCTCCACCACATCATGCCAGAATTGTCACAGCTCGACTTCAGGAAGTCGGAGTGCCTCATATGGTATCGCCAGCAATCTCCCCTGACCTGAACCCCATAGAACACGTCTGGGACCAGCTGAAGCAGAGACTGGATGATCGTACCCCACCCCCACGTGACCTGGCAGAACTGCGTGTAGCACTTGTGGAAGACTGGAACGCATTGCCTCAGAACAACATAATGAGGCTAGTGAGGAGCATGAGACGTCGCTGTCAAGCTGTCATTGCGGCAAATGGTGGAAACACCCGTTACTGACATTGTCAATTTTTGTTATTTGGGGCTATCCTTGTTATTGTCTAAATTTCTGGGGTAATAAATATTAAACTAATGAAAATGGTGTTTCTTCTCATTCATTATTAGTAATATCAAAGGGAACTTTTACTTATTTCATTAAAATTCAGACCAAATAGGAAAAGCACAAAAAAAGAAAAGGAAATAACAATATCCCTAACTTATTGTGAGTAGTGTAATTTCGGCGCCAGCCTATTTTTTTTTAATCGCAGTCACACGGAATACTTTAAGCCCTGTACTGCTGCTTGATTAAACGCATGCAATTCAGAGTTGAATTGAAAATTAAGATCCAAACATAACTTAATAAGTGTTGGTTTCTAAATTCTGCTGAATTGGCAAATGGCAAACCATTTTATTTTGAATACTGTGCAGACATAAGTTAAACGATCAAATTCATAAAATTAATAATATTAAAATAAATGTGAATAACAGAACGCTTTATTAAAAAAATATATATAATCACTAAGCAATTTACTGAGCACTATACACAACTGCTCTCTCCCTCTCTCTGTCTCACTCTCTTTAAAATGAGAAGCAGCCAAGCCACAATGCTGCTTATCTACTGACAATGCTTCCTTATTCAATATGTTTTATACCCCATGGTCAGAAACAGGGTTAGCATTAGGTCAAACACGTCAGGTCAAACACGTTTTGCTAGCTAACGACACAGTTTTGCTAGCTAACAACGCAGTTTTACCAACTAAAGACGCCGTTTTGCTAGCTAACGACGCCACGCTAAACGTATTTATTCCCTCCAAGATTCTGTAAACTACATTCTGGACACACAAAACAAACTGGAAATATTCACTCATGCTGACAAATCATTAGTCTTACCTTAATCAAAACGAGACAGAGGAGAGGTGACGAGACGAGGAGCAGTCTGAGCGCCAAACCATTATGCCAAGGGGCTGGTATTCTAACAGCATGTCCATCCGCAGAGAACTCGCTTAACTCCTCCATCTAAGCTGTAAAATCCGAATAATTGCAATGCGTATGACAGTTATGATTAAACCATAACTTGTCGGAATTAGGCATGAACAAATATAATGTAACCACCACGAACTGAATTTAATGTAGGACTACAGTGATGCGGAAGGTTACGGTAGGGTGAAAGGGTCCCCATGTGGCGGGAAGCACGCATTCTTCTTCTTCTTGTTTTATGGCAAACAGCTTATGGTGCATTACCGCCACCTTCTGAACTCGAGTGTGGATTGGAATGTTTTTAAATTCTATTTCTTAGCCCATTTTTTTCCAAATATTTTACTACTACACCAATTCCTTTGACTCCAAACTGATTTGTTGTTCTTCCAATTTTTCTTTTAATATTTATCTTTGTTGTTGGTACTGACTACATTCCAGAATTACATGTTCTACTGATTCCAACACATTGCAATACTGACACTTGCCAGTTGGGTGTTTTCCAATTTAAGAGAAGTTTAAGTTTGTATGACCAAAACGTATCCTTGTGATGTCCTCCTCTTTCTTCCTTCTGCATACTTCCCTAATTGCCCCTACCTTTATTTGGATATTGTAGTATCTTTATTTCCCTTCCTGTTGCCAATTTTTCTTCATTTCTGTTTTAATTATGCTTTTGATTTCCATTTTACTGTACTTCATTTCCACGTTTATTTCTGCTTTCCTTGTTGCTTCCTTAGCACTGTGTTTTTCAACCACTGTACCATGGCACACTAGTGTGCCGTGAGAGATCGTCAGGTGTGCCGTGGGAAATTATTCAGTTTTGCATAATTGATCTAAAAAAACTTTTTTTGAAAACTAATTAATTATTATCTGCAAATAATATGCCATTGTCAAGTGTCTCTGTGTATACACAATACCTTTTTCTTTGTGTTTATTTGATTCCTATTCAAGACACCTTGACAAGAATAACATACATGAATATACATGGATGTGACACTCGTGGGGGATGGGGGTGTTGCAACCCTCCCACTTTTTCAACAAGGTGATTTCATCCCCCCCACTTTTTCCTAAGGTATTAAACCGTTTCCCCGCCCTGGCAGTTTACCAGCGTCCTGAAATGTAGCGCACCTCAGTCCCCAGACATGAAAACCCATTGGTCAAGTAAGATTGATTGACAGCCATCCAGCCAATCACAGCCATTTGACCAAACCCACTAGTCCCGGCCGGCGGCCGCTCGGCAAAGTAAACAGTTGCTAACACGGAGCTGACGTCAATCACTGCCGCAGACAGCGAACAGAGCAGAAGAATGAAACGGTAATTTAACAAGTTAATAATGTAGAATTTTCTCTGTAAATAACTAAACTATGTCTTGCTTTGTGACATGTCAGCTAATGTTAAGCAAGCCAGGTTTATTGTTTATTGTTTAGTTGCGGATCCCCATTAGTTGACGCAGAAGCGGCAGACTAGTCTTCCTGGGGTCCAATTAAAAATCAGAACATACAAATGATAAATTATCAATCACATATTGTACATTCAAATACAGTAAGAATAGCAGTGACATCAGATTACAGATAAAAACACAAAATACAATACAGTGAGTGCCAAGTCAGAGTCCAAAGTTCATAATTAACATGTATAAAAATAGGATTTAATTAGCCTATTGAATTCTTTCTTTCCAGTTACAACACGAATTTGCAAAGGGAGTGAATTCCATAAAGACATGGATCTATAAAAGGCTGTTTTCTTCATTGCATTCGTTCTACCGTATGGTAGTAAAACTTGTCCTGCTATTGCAGATCTAGTACCATATGAATAAGCATCAGAGCAGAAACCAATTTCATTGAAAAGAGCTTTAGGAACATGAGTGGAAATTACATTTTTAAAAAATATCAAGGACCTAATGGATAACCTATCAAGAACTTTCGGCCACTTCAGATCAGAATGCATTCGGTCAACATTTGATCTGTAAGATCTATCAAGCGCAAGTCTCGCAGCCCTGTTCTGTACAATTTGAAGTTTGTTTAAGTCAATCTTAGGGACAGAGGCCCAAATTACAGAACAATAGTCAAGATGGCATAATACTAATGTTTGAACAACCTGTCTCCGTAGAGTAGCTGGTAAGTAGATGGCACATTTCCGGACCGTAGCAATGCTTCTACTCATCTTGGCAGCTATCTGCCTAACATGATCAGTCCAGGACAGAGTGAGCCACAGCTCTGTTGAGCCATCTATTCCTTTAGCCCTCAGTAGTAATGACTTCATGAGCTTCTTTACTAATAAAATTGTCGGCATTAGAGAAAATATTCAAGGCATCCTTCCAACAGCTGTTAAAGATGCAAGTACAGCGACATAAGA